>NW_020290784.1:42483-296159 GCF_003184695.1 Aspergillus brunneoviolaceus CBS 621.78 | reverse complement strand
GGGACAAGTCGAAGTAAGGAGTCGGTGAGTGACTGGGGAGTTCGCATGGATTTCTAGGTCAAGGTCACCTACTGGCCAGTACCTACTAGTCGAGTGGACTTGCCCAATTCTAACTCCTCGGGTGGTGAGTACCGAGGGGACCTACGGGAGGTGATGTATGGGTATATGGGTGGGTTGGAGATGGGACTGCAATGTATGACTGTATGAGCTACCGCTGCGTCTACCGTCTCCTCTGTGGTACGACTAGTGAGGGTTTATCCCTATTACTGTGTATGTGGTCTTATGGTAGGTCCTGCCTACGAAAGAGCTGGTTGCATGGTGTTTGTACACGTATGTTAGAAGATATCAACATAGAAGTTACCGTATATAGACAACTGTTTGCTCCGTATATCGCAACCCTGGATAGCTGTCTTGGTGTAGAGCATCGGAGCAGATCAAACCCTCCCTCCATTCATCCTTTCCGAGACATCCTCAGGCATCCATCCTGAAACCTTCCTAATCGGGACAACCTCGTGACCTGCAGCAGCAGGCGCGAGAACGAAGAATGCAGGCCTGGGACCCGAGCCCAGAACCTGCGCAGAGAGCTCTGCACCGTTCTGACCGCTACCGCCTTCGGCCTATTCTTGGTGAGCAGGGGCATTGTCTTGCCGAGGTCCTCTTTTTTCATTCATCAGGCCATCCATTTCGCGCTGCCAATATCCCGGCACTTCTTTCACTCTGGAGAATATGGCATTCGGGATCCGATCGTTGTTCCAACAGAATAGAGCATTCGACCGGCAAGAATTCATTGGGAGTTCATCGAGCCTGCGGTATGGTCATATAAAGTATCGCTACGGATACCTCAGTGCGATCGGCTGGTGACACCGGCTGAGGCTCTCGTTGTTCCTTCGCAGAAAACTGCGATGAGTCACTTCCAATACACTCGCCATCACGAAGATCATAGCAAATGACGAGTCTCTCAGCCACTTGTGATACTCTGGTTCGAAGCCGCTTGGAGCTTATGTTCAAGAACCTGGTCAAACAAAATCGTGCTGTGGTGCAAAGTTCACCCATTCCGTAAAATCCATGCCACTTAGATTCAACTCCTGGTCAACATCGGGAAACATACTGCCAAAAGTCGGATCAGTGAACAGTTGATCGTTGAATGGCATTACGATAGGGGGCGCCGGTCCCGCCGTTCGACCGGTCGCGGCACTCGTATACGCAGGCGAACACAGCCGGTTCACAACTTCCAGGCAGCGAACAGCAAGTCGATTGTTGCTGAGTGAAGGATGAATGAGTAGTTTCTTGGTGGCTTCTATGTCTTGGAGCCATGCAGGAGCGTCTGCACTAGTGGGATCAGTCATGAGCATGATAATCGGAATCAAGCCGGCCTGAAAGAGGAAGTATCTGTCGAATAAGTTAGTCAACCATAGGCAACCCCAAAAGCAGAGTTCGTAAACATACAGCATGTACCAGGCTCCAATTCTCGTGCAGACATGATTGTTCACAAAGTCGGTGATGGACGAAATGGAAAGTCTAGCATTTCGAAGACAGAGCTTCCGGCAGTCAACCTCGAAAGGATCTTCAGGCTCTGACGCTGTATTCTGCTGTGTCCATCTCCGTGATGCCCATCGGAGGAGTACCGGTCGGTAAAGAAGGATTCTCAAGTTCCAATCCCTCCACATCATGCGGTTGCGGACGAGCGCAAAAGTGTCCGATACCGGTAGAGGCGGTTGCTTGAAGTAGTCAGGAAGACCATTGTACCATTCCTCCATTGGCTTCTGGAGGCCCAAGGTTTCTTCCGCTGTGAGACTGGGTCCCGAGATGAGGCGTTGGTAGACGCTGTTTGTAAGTAAATGAAACCGAGCTTGGGCTATCAGCCCCGAATAGAGGGTTGGCTCCGTGACTTCGACGGGTAGCGTGGTGGTGGCGGGGGTGAGAGCCTGAAAAATGTTAACAACCAGACAAGAGCCGGGGCGATGATCTGTCTTCCTACCTCGTCATGAATATTCAGGACGTGTTTTGCATCCATGACACTATCTTCAGGTAATAGAATGGGCCGGCCAAACGTCTTCGCCGCACCACTGTCGAATATGTATACTCCCCACCACAGGCGTCTCCTGATCTCACGCTGAAGAAGGCTGATTTTCCAGCCAGGAAATTCTTTGTGGAGACCCAGACTCATGGCCATTCTAACAGCCAGGCCTAAGAAGTTCCACCCAGTATTGGGCTTGTTTCGTTTCTGTGCATAGTTGCTCAAAAGCAGTAGCGCCTGCACCAGGGTAAGGTTTCCAGTCTCAAACACGGAGACCTGCTGTAAGTGGCCTCGTGCTTCTTGGTAGAAAGTGATATCTAGGTCGGAGTTGTCGTCGCCAATGCACCAAGCACCCAGCGCCAGAATGGTGTTCAGCAAGATCTGCCATGCTTGGCCATGTGGCCGGGGTACTTGTTCATAGAACTGTGCTCTGAATGTACCCTCGTGAATGAAAGGGTAGCTTGCATGATAGTTGAGGAAGAATGCGTCCATAAACGCCTGCTCAACCAGACCAGAAGGGGCGGTGTTGAGCAATTGGGACTTCAAGGGGATGGCATAGTTCGTCTTGGACGTGCCAGCGGGGAAGTTGAGGTCAAAGCCATGTTTGAGCAATGTTCGGAGCGGAACGACGCTCGAAGAAGCACCTACTGATGGTTTAGAATGATCGACCACACCTAGATCTAAACGAAACACACACCAAAGTAACCCGCTCCTTCTGGTTTGATAGATAAGGCTGCCATGCCGTCTGTCAGATCACCCACAGTGATCTTATTCTCCGCCCAATCGAAGCCGTCTGCCTGTTGCGGCAGTGCCTCGGGGGCTGGTTCGGCTCGATCGGCCTCAGCCTTGGCTGGAGTGGAGTGCCTGGATGACGATTTGGACGATGAACCTGGTTTAGGCGGCCCATCCTGGTCATACAAAAGGGAGCGAACCGTCGCATCCAGATCACCTCCCGGAAACAGCCTCCCTAGGGCTGTTTCGAACGCCTGTAAGCGATCTTCCACATAGGTCAAATGTCTATGTGGACCTTTATTAGCGGGTTTCGCAGCATGTGAGGAAAGCTAAACAGATGCTTACTGTCTGGTCAAGGGACTTCTGGTGACTTTAGGACTATAGTTACAGTCCTTGTGCAACTGCTTGCATTGTGCACATGTAGGTTTCTCCTTAGAGCACTATAGAGGCGTTAGCGTATCTCATGTTCCTGCTTCTGGACATCCAAAACTCCATAGATGACTGCTCACCCTGGACTTCCGTAAACGGCATTCATCGCACTGCAAATGAAGATCAGCTTACTAGGTCAGTTTACCTGCGATCTGCGACTCACGGCGTAAGAGTGAGAATCACGAGTGCTGGCCATGTTTAGAGCAAGACGATCATTCGATCTATTGAATCTCTAAATCTCGTGCTCGGTGGTAAGTATACCAAACTGATGTCATCTAAATCAGTAGGTCAGCAACTTGCTACATTGTATCAACCGGTGGAAGTCCGATGCCAGACTTGAATCGGCAACATATAAGAATGAATGAATACAATATTAAAGGAAGAATGTATTGTGAGAAGGAATATAATGCCAAATCCTAGCCAGGCCACAAGTTGGGACAAACAAAAAAGAGTGCTCACGATACAGGATGGCGCAGACACCGAAGACGGACTGGTGGGGTATCAGGAACAAAATGAGGTGGCGGAAGAACAGGGCCAAAACTCACGATCGGCACGGCGGCATTCAATGGTCCAGCCCTTTTTGTACGTCGGAGACAAGGCCGACCGTCCAAGTCCGTAGTACACGTAGTACAGGTCCAAATGAGGACGACAGGCCTTCGATAATAGAGAGGGGGGGGAAATTCCACCTGTTGCGAGCGCGACGAGGGAAGCTGCAGCTGATGTGATGATTGATGCTAACTCTTAGAGAGGCTCGTGTGGGGGGGCAGCCAGTCAGGTGACACGCTGCGAAAGAAATTTATCGCCCTCGATTTTCAGGAATCCATTCCCAGTTTCCCTCGGTCAGCCTGAGATCCTCAGGCAGGAATGGCTGGACATCCACTCTTGCTCTTGTCTTCTTTTCGTCAGGGTGGAATGCAATTGATATCTACTCCGTAGACTGTTCCCCATGCATATAGCAAGAGAATATTAGCTTGTAGACCTCTCCTTTCAAGCACCTGACTGATTGATATGTTGATATGCACGAGCTAAAGTCAATAGAGTGGGTTCGAGGTACAGAATGCGGACCAGATGGTTACGATGCTAGTGGACGCTGCACCTCGTGAATCCGCGTCGTGTTATCTAGCTTGGTGGACAATCACCATGTGGAAGAAGCAGAAACTCTCGTTGGTGGGATGTTTCTGCAGGATCTCTTTAGTGGTCCGGTGCGGACTAAAACCGTGACAGCTCCCAAGGTAGCTATTAAGGCCAGAATATATAGTGCAGCCATGCGGAATCTTCAAGCATCTCCAAGACAGCCAAACGTACGAAAGTCGTAGCGCATATTTCACCTCATGTTAGTATGAAGGAAATCGAGAGAATGAGGCAGGTAGTTTCCAGCTGTTGCACCATAATACAAGGAGATAAGAAGTTGCTGGTCAAGGAGTAAATGCTCTGCCCGCGACAATGCAACTGCTATCAATCAGTCTTGGCACGGTCCTCCCGCCAATTGCAGACCCCACAGGAAATTCAATTTTATACAACGTCATTTGCAGCAACCTTCAGCATCCAAAAATTACTCCCGCGAAGCCCAGAAAAAGCATCTCACTTTGCAGCAAGAGGGCTTGACTCCAACTGCGCTCGCTCATCTCTACCTGCAGACTTATACCCATTACCGAGCGACCTCCCCCCCTCCGAAGCGATACAGCCATGCCCACTCAACCGCCCCTCCCTCCCCTCCTGGCACCCTACGTATCGTCTTTACCCCCCTCATCTCTCATCGTTCTCTCCACCGTCCTCGGCGCTCAGGGCAATTGGCTCACCTTACGATATCTCTACGCCGCACTGAATGCATCACTCACCTCCGACGCTGCGCTAAGTTTCGGCGAAGGTCATAATAGGAAGAAACAAAAGGTGGTGCTCGTGAGCTTCCTGCGAGGTTGGGAATTTTGGCGCGCGGAAGCAAAAAGATTGGTATGTTTTTTTTCCCGGAAGCAACACCCCCAACCCAGCAAGAACCTCGAAGATTAGTGGAAAATCTCTTGTGCGGCATGAAAAAGAATGCTAAAACGACAATACAAAATTTCCAGGGCTTGGATCTCGCCCGTCTCACAGACAAGCGCCAATTTGCCTTTGTCGATGGCTTATCCGAACTCTTCGCCGGTCCGCGCACGACGCCGACGCCGTCCACCCCCCAGACCACCACCCAAACCACTCCTCCCTCCCTAGCACCCTCACCCCGCGGCGGCCCTGTTCCTCAGCGGACAATTCTCCCCAACCGATCCGCGCCAAGCCCCATTCCCGCGCGCGGGCCCGCGGTCGCCGCCCCAGCTCCGTTTGCTCCGGTGGCTCCGTCAGCTCCGCCAGCTGCGCCGGCTTCTCGAGAGGTCGGCCCAGTCAAGCGACTGCACCTTTCCGGAAAGGGGCCTGCAGCTCTTGACAGACTCGAGAAGGATATCGCGGCGGTGGTGGGGCATCTGAACGGGAGGGCGGCGGCTTCGGCGGAGGGAGAGGACGATTCCGAGGTGCTGTTAGTCCTCGACCAACCGGACCTGCTTCTAGCCGCGACGGGTCCCGGCAAGGAGATTGGAGCTACGGAAATGACTGAGTGGGTGATGGGCCTACAACAGGTGCGTCTTCTCGATCGGCTCATTCAGGTTGTGATGATGATGATGATGCGTGCGCTAACCATGTTACGTTCTTGTGGGAATATAGTACGTCCATGCTACGGTCATGACCCTCGCGGCAGACTTGCCCTTGATACACAACGCCTCGGCGGCTGGGCATCAGATGCCAACGCCGCTGGAGACCGAACACGCCGCGTTTGCGATCGGTTCGGCCCACCGCGCGCATCTGGTGATGCAGTTGCGGGATCTGGATACGGGGGCCGCGCGGGATGTGAGTGGGGTTCTCAGGGTAAGTAAAGGAGGCGCGTGGGGACAGAGCGACAACACCGATGCCAACGGGAATTGGGAAGAGAAGGAGGCTTTGTACTTCGTGCAAAGAGATGGTGGAGTCAACGTCTTCGGACGCGGGGAGTAGGGGGTGCAGTGTCAGTGGGACCAGGGTGGTTTGGGGGCGGAGGCGTTCGGGCGCATTCAATCAAAAAGCATAGAATGGTAGATTGATTCGTTTCGCAAGTTGATAGGCAGTGCAGTGCAAGGATAGATACGTTTCGGTAAGCTTGGCAATCGGAATTTTAAGTAGACAGATCACATTGGATGAATGTCTCAACTCTGCGTCTGTCTCGACATGGGATATCCGGCAGCCATAAACAAGTCAAGGAAATTCATGCATTGCTTTCCCTTCTGCTTTTTTTTTCTTCGTGAACAACACAGGACCCCCCACGGAAAGAGAGTCCGTTCTTTTCATTTGTCGTCAATATGTGCCATTTTTCTCTCTTTCTCTAGAACAGAAATGCTATGACGGCAAAAAAAAGTGAAAAGACCGTCCCACCACCAACTCCACGGGGGAAGCGCCTTTTTTCGCCTTGCACTGAAACCGGTTCACTTCATATGCTCGGCCTTTGTCATACCAGCCCTCTCCAGCCTCCGAGAACGAATTCGCGACGTCGAACAATTAACTTAGTTGCTGCTCGAGGTGGCGCCACGGGCACCCTTGGGGACACCGGTCTGGAAGCCGTTGTGGAAGCGGCGGTGGACCTCCTTGAGGTGGCGCATTCTGCCGGTACCGGTGGTCTTTCTGCGCTTGGCCTTCTCGCTCCAGTTGACTATATGAAATCATAGATTCGTAAGCCAACAGTCTTTCTTAAAAATACCAAAACATGATCTGTGATTCGGAGTGGTGGGTGGGAATCTTCCGGTGCTCGAGGAGGTTGGTTTTTGCTTCTCCCATTGTCGAATCAAGCACGCACGAAGGCCCGGTGTTGTATCAAGGATAGGGTGGAGTAATCGGGGGAGAGTTCGTACACTTGCGAGTCTTAGCGGAGGGGTAACCGCAGTTGGCACAAGTCGACTTCTGGATGTGGAAGGAGCGTTTGCCTGTAGATATCCCAATGGTGCACAATCCGTTAGCCCATTTCCCATGGTCGTTCCCAGCTAATTCCCTTCAATCATTCCCGGCACACGATCCCATCTCTTGGAAATTTGATCATCCGTTGATCCGCAAAAATATTCCGCCGTGTCAAACAAAGGTATCGGAAGGTGTAATACTGACCACAACGCCTGCAAAGGGTGTGAGTCTTGTTGTGGCGCTTGCCAAAGCTGGAGGTACCCTTCGCTGTAATCGGTGTCAGTGGGCTGTCACATTTTGTCGTCGCCGAGGGACCGGTCGGAAACGGTAGTATATCATGTTGGTAACGTACTCATCTTGAATTAGGGGAACTAAAAGTGAAGCAAAATAGTCAGCGAAAAAATGTCCGTCCAGCAGATATCCAAAAACACGATTATCCGACAAAAATAACCTACCTGGCGATTCCGTTGAAGGGCTGGTTGTCGTTGTCGTCGTCGCTGGGCGTATCGAAAGTTGCGCTGGGATCTGGGGTGGTGTCGCTTAGCGAGTTGTGGTTTCCAGGGCTTGTGCCCTGGTCCCGTGATCCCGTGACTTTCCGCCTTCTTGAAAGATGTCTTTTGTGTCACGTGCCGGGCTCTCGATCTTGTCGCGGCTCCACTTACTGTGCTATCCGGGTAGCTAACCCGAGACTGGACTAGCGCCCTATAATTTAGTTGTTGTTTCCATCGATGGGTCATTTCCATGTCTTCCTCCTTGATGGTCGGAATGGTCGTTGCATTCAAATACCATACAATCAATATATCGATATATCCACAATTTCGAAGAAGGGTATCTATATGCATTGCGCGATTCATGTCGCAAAACAGAGGCGCAGAGAAATATCTTGACAAAAAGCCACTAAACCAGATCATCTTTCCCCCATAAAAGCGGCCATAGGATCGTCCGCAGCAAGCCTGCTTCGTTTGTATGAATCGAGCTCTTCCTCCGTGATTCCTGACTGCACCTCAATCAAAGTTCTCTTCTTCGTGTTTGCGTTGGTCACTTCTCCTGCCTTCTCCAAGCCCGCCTGATCAGGATTGGCGTGGTTCTCCTCGAGGTCACCAGACTGTTCGGTAGCGTCTTCGCCATCTCCTTCCGGTAGCATCAAGATCTGGTCTGCCTCTCGGAAAGCGCGCTTGCCGTCCTCACCAGTACAATAACTGTTCTTCACAGTAGAGAAACAGCAGGCATATCCCCATTCGAAGTTGTGCCACCAGCTTCCCCAAACGGAAGTATGGTTGTTGTTGAGGATATCTTCCGCGTACTTAGACTTTGCTGCTTTCTTGGGAGCGCCCTTGATGGCGCCAGTCTCGTCATATTCGATAAACCTTTCGTTCTCAACCACCATGGTTTCTCGTAGCGGAGTTGGGTCAAGATGTTCCTGACCACCGTATTTCTCCAAAAGAGCCTTGCGCTGAGCATCACGCTTGGCCACTGTCTCGGCCTCGGCTTTCTTGCGCATGATCTCGCCTGCTGTCGGATTCGCCTGCAGATGAATCTTCTGCGTACCCTTCTCTTGAGACTCCCAAGCATACCGCTGTGCCTTCTCGAATTCAGCAGCATCTCCGGAGGCCCGCACGAAATTCTCCTCAGCCACCAGTGCTGCTGCCTGATCATCTTGGGCGCCCATGTCAACCATGCGCCGCGTCTTCGGATCGTATTTCGCAGAGTCCAGATCGAGGTTCAGCAGATATTTAGCGGTGTCTTCACGAATACGTAGGTTGCGAGTCGCGGTGCTTTGTTGTCGGCCCATATCAGACTCTTCTGCGTAGCGGGCTTCCTCTTCCGGGGCCTCCTCCTCATCAAGCTCACCGTCTGTGAGCCCATTTTGCCTCTTCTCCCCTTCCTTGGTAAGTTTCTTGAGCTTCTCCAGTTCCTCATACTCCTGGACCACCTGGCGATATTCGCTGGCGTCATAGCCATTCCACCGGTCTCTCTTAGCGTCCCAACCCATGTTCACATCCTGTATAACTTCGTCGGCCTGGATGTCTTTCCCAGTCCACTTGGCACCGTGTTTCCGAGGTCGACTGAGGCACTCTTTCGTTTTGTGGGTCATGGCGCCGCAATTCTCACAGGCGCCTTTGCGGTACTTGGTGGCGGCTGGACCCGCGCGCTTGCCACGCTCATACCATTTCGACTGATCTGTCGTCGACTTCTGCAGACGTTGATGCTCAAGGTAATCGTTGGTGGTATCGTCATCATCGACATAGAACGGTTTCTTGGAAATGAAAGACGGAATGTACTCGTTGCGTTCCTTCGACGCCACATCGGCTGGCTTTCGGGACATGGTGATGGAGTTGCGTGAGAGAGATGACCAGATGTGAAAAGGGAAACCTCTCAGTCCGGTACTGAACAGATAGAGGAGAAAGGAAAGCGGGGAAAGGACGGTACGGTCGCGCGACGACAGTGAGGCAAGTCGTTCGGCATTCTCGAAGCGGCGGAATCCTTGGCGATCATGGATGGTCTGGCTATCATCACGTGATCTGGCGTAGATCCGCGCCACTGGGCGCGTCACTTCCATGGTAATTCTCGACACGACCTCGGACTTTTGCTCGCAGCAGACGGCAAAAGGTCTCCAGAGACGCGCATTAGCAGTGCTATGGGCATTCGGATTTCTGACTACGATGTCCTTTACTGCCGTTGAATAGCTATGTTGGTGACGGCTTTGTGCCGTCTCGAAAGTACGCAATGGAACCCTTCCAAGTGCGCCTCAATTGCGTGGATCATTATCAGGCGGCCCCGTCGGATTTCGACCCTCCCCTGCTTTACAGGGATACGACCTCGGGCAAAAATGATCGGGTCAAAGTCCCTATCATCAGGGTCTTTGGCGCAACGGAGACTGGCCAGAAGGTCTGCGTTCATGTCCATGGCGCATACCCTTATCTCTATGTTCAGTATGAAGGCGATCTAGATGAAGGGAAAGGTTTGTCCGCCACAATGGTTTCCTGACCCCGATTACCCCCATGGCTAAGTGGCACTGTAGTAAGTGCCGCGACCAAACATCTCCATCTCTCTATCGACCGCGCACTAGCAGTGAGCTATAACCGAAACCCCAACGATAAGAAATTCGCCTTCGTCGCGCATATCACCTTGGTCAAGGGCGTGCCTTTCTACGGCTACCATGTTGGCTACAAGTTCTACTTCAAGGTTTACTTGACAAACCCGATCTACATGACCCGACTGGCCGATCTGCTGCTCCAGGGTGCGGTATTGAAACGACCTGTCCAGCCGTACGAGAGTCACCTGCAATACATCCCTCAGTGGATGTGCGATTACAGTTTGTATGGGTGCGCTTATATGAAGTGTAGCAACGTCAAGTTTCGAATGCCCGTGCCGGAATATCTCGAGCTCACTAATTCGTCTCACCGCTGGCATGACCGTTCGATACGCCCTGAAGACTTGTCGGATCCCTCGGCCCTCCCTAAACAGAGCTACTGCCCGCTGGAAGTCGATATCTGCGTTCAGGACATTATGAACCGCTCTGACGTCAGTGAAAGGTCTATTCACCACGACTTTACCGAGTACTTGAAGCCGATGTCTTCCGATCAGCGACTGGTTCCGAGTATGGCTGGCCTTTGGCAGGACGAAGAGCGCAGACGGAAGAAACGTCTCGGACTTGAGCCAGGCAGCAGTCCGTTTGTCGCCGAGGAGCTAGTTTCCTTATCGGTCGATCCGAGGAATACCTCGCAAGGTGGCTGGATTCACGAGGAAGAGTACAGGGAGATGACAATGCACACGATCAACGAGGAAAAGAGCCACTACAATGGCGCTGATGTTAGCTTCGACAATTTCCTTACAGAAAACCCCTTCGCAAAGAATGTAAAGACCGCGCTCCAGAGCGTCGAGGATTTCTATCCTGGCAAGGAAGAGCTCACCAGAATCGAATTTCGTAGTGATAATGACTTGCAGCTGCCGGAGGAGTCCGATGTCGGTATCGGCGAGGAGGCATTTGTTCCTGCCAGATCGGATGAGGAGTCGTACAATTCGGAAGAGGATGACATTTCGAGCCTGTTGCATGGCGAGACACATGAAGAAGGAATCAACACTTCAGAAGATTATTGGGCCGATGGCTTATTTGATGTCGCTGCCCACAACATCTTTGATGATGAACCAGATCCTGGAGTCTCTGACCCAGATCATGATGTTGATTCTCAGGCAGAGCTTCTCGATCCGGAATACTCGGAGATCTTTGAACATACTACGCCAGCACATGCCGACGGCTTGGAGGTTGAACAAGACATTCTAGATGGCAAAACCCAAAGGAATAAACGCTTTTCGGATCACTATTCAAGCCGCGAACGTCCCCACAAACGTCAAAGATTCTTCGAAGATGCTCTATCGCAACAGTTAGAAAGTCCGACAAAGCAGGTCTTGCGGCAGCATGCAGCCCATTTTCAAATCGACAGCTCAGATACTGAAGACATGCTAGACGAGCTATATGAGTTTGTGGAACACTTGCCGTCGCAGGAGAAATCGTCACAATCTACCATCCGCCCAAGCAAGGCACAGAGCAGGAGGATAAGCTTCCCTGTTGTGAAAGATCCCAATGACCCTATGACCGTCTTGCGATTTAGTCAGGACAGTAGCCTCTCTCTCAAAGATTTGAGGGAAGTTGACGGCGTCAATGTGTCCGAGTCTAACGAAAACATCTCTTTCAAGACCAGTTTCAACGAATCATCATCGCAACTGCAGTCATCGGCTACTGAGACTAGGCCTAACCATGCAAATGCCCATTCAGATGCGCAGGCCTCGGAGATAATGAACAGCATCTATGGCAGCTTCAATGTACCCATGCAAACTCGTATTGGCGTATGGCGAAGAGCCTGTCCCAGCTCGAGCGAAGTCTCCTCAACCCTGTGTCATTTTGGATATCCATCTACTATCTTCCAGAAAGCCCATTACAGTAACGAGAACGATGTACCCGACCGGCCAAGGGATTATGCAGGGAGAGAGTTCCGTTTGGAAGGAGTTGGTATACATTTTCTTCCCAGATTTGATCCTCTAGGACGGTCTGTGGCGATGCTAGGCGACGATAATGCTGTATCAAAAGACAAACGCTCCCAGGAGAAGACTGATCAACTGCTGCGCGAATCGTGCACCTTGAGAGAATGGGAGTTTGCCCCTGTACCGCCCAGTCGCTCAGAGGTCATAGAGTGGTTTGAGAAACTCGAAGAAGAGGCCAAGAAAGATCCGGCAAAACCGCAAGCCTTCCCACGCGAGCGAGTCCAAGCGAACGTCATGTCGCAGATCGAAGGTCCTACGCAGAAGAACGATTATGGTTTCAAATACTCCCAAAAAGGCAAATCCACCAGCGTGGAGCATCAAACGCAGTATATGAGCATGATGAGTCTAGAAGTACATGTGAACACTCGCGGAGAGCTGGCACCAAACCCCGAGGAAGATGAGATTAGCTGCGTTGTCTGGTGCTTGAACTCGGGCGACGAAGATGTTGACGCCAACGGTACTTTGCCAGGTGTTCATGTGGGGATGATTTCCCAGAGCGAAGAGGATAGGCCTGATGCGAAGCTCTCCAAGGCACTGAGGATCGAATGGGACCATGAAACGTCGGAACTTGATTTGATCAACCGAGTTGTGGACATTGTCCGGTATCATGATCCAGATCTCATCACGGGCTACGAGGTCCACAACAGCTCCTGGGGCTATATCATTGAGCGAGCTAGGAAGAAGTACGACTTCGACATCTGCGACGAGCTGTCCCGCGTCATATCACAAGGCCATGGAAGATTTGGAAAGGATGCTGATCGATGGGGGTTCAACCACACGTCTTCAATCCGGGTCACTGGGAGACACATGATCAACATATGGCGAGCGATGAGGAGCGAGCTCAACCTATTGCAGTATACCATGGAGAATGTCGTTTTCCATCTGCTGCACCGCCGGATCCCACACTACTCCTTCCAGGATCTAACAGCGTGGTATCAGAGCGGGAAACCGCGTGACTTGATGAAAGTGGTCGATTACTTTGTCTCGCGGGTTCAGATGGACCTTGAGATACTGGACTCCAACGAACTTATCGCCAGGACCAGTGAGCAAGCACGACTCCTGGGCATTGACTTCTTCTCTGTGTTCTCACGAGGCTCGCAGTTCAAGGTCGAGTCCCTCATGTTCCGCATTGCCAAGGCAGAGAACTTCATGCTCGTGTCGCCCAGTAGGAAGCAAGTCGGTCAACAGAACGCCCTCGAATGCCTCCCGTTGGTCATGGAACCGCAGAGTGATTTCTACACTAGCCCGCTCATCGTACTTGATTTCCAGTCGCTCTACCCCAGCATCATGATTGCATACAACTACTGCTACTCCACATTCCTCGGTCGCGCACGGCAATGGCGAGGCCGCAACAAGATGGGATTCATGGACTACGAACGGCAGCCACAGCTGCTTGAACTCCTCAAGGACAAGATCAACATCGCACCCAACGGCATGATCTACGCCAAGCCGGAAGTGCGCAAGTCCCTCCTGGCGCGCATGCTGGCCGAAATCCTGGAGACGCGGGTCATGGTCAAGACGGGGATGAAAGCCGACAAGGACGACAAGACGCTGCAGCGCCTGCTCAACAACCGACAGCTGGCGCTCAAACTCATCGCTAACGTCACGTACGGGTACACGTCGGCGTCCTTCTCGGGGCGGATGCCGTGCTCCGAGATCGCGGACAGCATTGTGCAATCGGGCCGCGAGACGCTCGAGAAGGCGATCGCGTTCATCCACTCGGTGGAGCGCTGGGGCGCGGAGGTCGTCTACGGCGACACGGACAGCCTCTTCGTCTACCTGAAGGGCCGGACGCGGGACCAGGCCTTCACGATCGGCGAGGAGATCGCGCAGGCAGTGACGAAGATCAACCCGCACCCGGTGAAGCTCAAGTTCGAGAAGGTCTACCACCCGTGCGTGCTGCTGGCCAAGAAGCGGTACGTGGGGTTCAAGTACGAGCACCGCGACCAGACGGAGCCCGACTTCGACGCCAAGGGCATCGAGACCGTCCGCCGCGACGGCACGCCCGCCGAGCAAAAGATCGAGGAGAAGGCCCTGAAGCTCCTCTTCCGCACCGCCGACCTCAGCCAGGTGAAGGCCTACTTCCAGGCCCAGTGCGCCAAAATCATGCACGGCCGCGTCTCCGTCCAGGACTTCTGCTTCGCGCGCGAGGTCAAGCTCGGCACCTACAGCGACCGCGGCCTCCCGCCCCCCGGCGCCCTGCTCAGCGCCCGCCGCATGGCCGCAGACCCCCGCGCCGAGCCGCAGTACGGCGAGCGCGTCCCCTACCTTGTCGTTGCCGGCGCCCCCGGCAGCCGCCTCATCGACCGCTGCGTCGCCCCGGAGACCCTCCTCCACGACGCCACCCTCGACCTCGACGCCGACTACTACATCACCAAGAACCTGATCCCCCCGCTCGAACGCATCTTCAACCTCGTCGGCGCCAACGTCCGCCAGTGGTACGACGAGATGCCCAAGGTTCAGCGCATCCGCCGGCTTCCCGAGCTGAGCCATCTAGCCGCCACCGGCGGGAGCGCCCTTCTACCAAGCAACAACAACAACGCCCCCCGCACCGGCCTGCGCAAAACCCTCGAATCCTACCTCAAATCCTCCACCTGTCTGGTGTGCAAGTCGAAACTCGAGGCCGCCGAAGCCGCAGCAACAGCAACAGGAGCCTCGGCCTCCCCGCTCTGCGCCGAGTGTCTGCGGCGCCCCCATCTCCCGTTGTTCGATCTGGTGGGCCGGCAGCGGCAGGCGGAGAGGAAGGTGACGGAGCTGGAGCGCATCTGCCTGTCGTGCATGGGCGTCTCGTTCGGGGAGGAGGTGCGCTGCGACAGTAAGGATTGCCCCGTGTTCTATTCGCGCACCCGGGCCGTGGCCGGTTGGCGACATACCCAGGCGGCGCTGGATCCCGTGATTCGCTTGCTGCAGGAAACCACGGAGAGTGCTCTGGAGTGGTGATCTTGAAGGCGGGATGGGAGAATTCTTGGGGTTGTTGGTAGTGTTTTGTTTTGTTTTGTTTTGTTTTGTTTTGTTTTGTTTTGTTTTGTTTTGTTTTGTTTTGTTTTGTTTTGTTTTGTTTTGTTTTGTTTTTTTTTTCGCTTTTTTGAAAGGCTCTGCATATTGTATCGATTGCATCTTGGAAACTTGGTGGTGTTATGGGTTGTTTATACTACACTCAAGTCTCTTGAGAGGAGTACACGGGGCATGGATGGGGCCATTGATGGTGAGATCGGGGTTTCTTGGGTCACTAGCGGGTTTGGAATATGGGGTCGCATTTTATATCCTTTGATCTGAATTCTTGATGCTGGGGAGATTACTAAACTTTGGAAAGACAATAAATACCTGGAAAAAAGGATTACACGACTACTCCATAGTTCATTCCGACTGCCCGCCCTCCCGGAACCACGAAATAGAGCGGAATGAACAGTCTGGAGGAAAAGTGCTGAACCAGCAAGACAGAGGGAAAAAAGAGAAATCAGGCGCCCCTTGCGCAGTCTACAGACCCTTCAAATCCATTCATGCGCGTCACTAATTGATGTCTCCCTCCTCCCCCCTCCCTCCCCTGACCAGACCTAGAAAAGACCGAGCAGCGCATTGAGCTTATCAACCGTGGTCGGCTCCAGATTCTCCTCTTCAACGAGGTCAAGACACTCGGATCTAGTGTCAGATTCCACCTTTATATTCTCGTCATGCTTGCCAGGTTCGAGCTTCATGTTGGCCACGGTGTCATAAATTTCAAGCAGGTTTGCTGTCAAGTCTGGTGACTCCGTGGTAGGCAGGCCAGAAAGCTTGGGAGTATCCGAGAGGCCGAAATCGAGGAGGTCTTCAAGCGACTGGAGCTTTTCGGTCTTGCTTTTGGCGATGTTGGGGATCTGACGAGGACGGGATGATTTAGAGACAGTCTCACCCTCAAATAGGCCAAACGGATCATCCAGGACATCTTCCGTTTCGCTGGTGTCGGCTTGGACCACAACCTCAGAAGTTTCGGTGGCCGACTGTTTCTCTTCCTGCTCGATGTCTTCAGGTTCTTCGTAGAGACCTTTTGCAATTTTGCCAAGGATGTGGGGAAAGATCCACGGAAAGCTGATCAGCGGCCATTGATTCATATCAGGCTTCTTCTGTGAGGACTCTCCACCGTCTTCTGGACGAGAATCTTCGCGGTGCTTCTTCAGGGCAGCGGCTATCTCCGAATGCGTGACGCGGTACATGGCAAGCGCTAAAGGTGCCAGCTGCTCGAAGTTGCGGCCACCAACTTCGGCATAGCACCTCTTTTTGAAGGTCTCGAGGTGACCCAGGGCGAGGGTTCCAATCTCCTCATGAAATTTGTAGTCTTGACTCATGTTCGCATGGCTGAGAACAAAAGTAGACCAGACTTCGAATTCAGTCTTGATTTCATGTTGGGCCATGATGCGGAGGGTCGCCGTATCATATTCAACCTTGAGATCTTTGGCAAATTGGTAGAGTTTCTCACTGACTTGCATTTTGCAGTCAAGGATTCGCTTGTCGAAGGGCATTTCAAGACTGGGTGTAAAGTCAACACGTTCCACGGCGTCGTAAAGCTGGCCCAGAATCTTTTTCGAACGATAGATCTTGTCAGGCCCCTTTCCCTTCTTCTCCATGAAATGTGGCCACATGTGAGGCTGGAGATTGCGGGTCATAGCTGCTGGGATCCCAGTCTTGTTGTAATCGACAGCATCCGAGTGCAGTTGCGCTAGTCGCAGACATTTGTCTCCATTGACTCCATTGTCCAGACGATCCGCCCATGCAAGATGTGCATGTGCGATCATCGGAAGGCAATCGTTCTTCATGTAAGTCACAAAAAAGGATGTGATTTCATCAACTGTGACATCGTGATCCAAGTCTGGGGCCTTCTTGCTGGCGTATCTCATAGGTGGACGAAACCAATCCTGGGGTAGTAGATCTTGATCCCAAATGACCAGGTAGTCATCGCCATCAAGATCTCCACCGGAGCACATGCTGGCAATATCTTGATCACCGGTTTGGGGCAATACAACTACGTCGTGAAGGTTGTGCAACTGCGGGACGTCAACAGCTCTAACCACCCGGATGTCACCGGGGTGAAGAGATGGATTTCGAGCCAGTATGCAGACACCTTCGATGATGGTGTATTTCTTCCCATCTTCACTGCCTTCTGCCTCGGGTTGGGAAATTTGCAAGAAGATTTGGGGTAGCGCTGCCAGCTGTTTTTCGAGGGGCTCATTGTCCTTGGGAATGTTGTTATAGTAAAATCCTCTGAGTATACCAGTCTCATCCATACATCCCAGGAGATTAGCACCTCGCTCAATTACTATTTTTGCTTTCTCTTTCAGGTACTTGAGGTGCCAGGCTCTCCATAAGGCCATCACAGATGTCAGGAATGGCTCCCGAGACTTCATGAACCCGTCGGATATCATTTCACTGACAGTGAGTGTTTTTTGATTCGGATCGACATACCTCCTAAGAAGCGAAATTGCCAGAGAATCATTTTCCATGGCTTGATCAAGATTGTGAAGCATGTCCTGAAGCTTATCATGAAATACATTGTCGGGTATGCCCAAGGTCGACAGAACGACAATCAATTGTCTGTTAAGCGTAGCGATGCTGAACTGGGACCAACGAATGATCTCCAAGTTGTTATGAATTGCGGTGAATTTGTATTGGCTCTTGCGAATATGAACCTCTTGGGGCTGAGCTTCAGGAGAAACAACGAGCATGCCCTTGCATCCTCCAAGGCGAAACTGAAACGCGGAAGGAGGGTCGCCAGATGGTGTTTTGATCTTCAATTCTGTCATTGCCATTTGTGCAAGAAATCTTGATATTCTTCCGACGCCGTCAGAGAAGACATGGCCATTACGCTCTACGTCATTGATCTTTTGGATCTGCACAGGACAGCCAGCTATCACCCTGGTGGTTGAAAAGCATTGCCCTAGCCGTGCTGCATGCTTGGCGACGTTGCGTATATGGCTAAAGTGGCCCATCCACTTGCGAATATTGGCAGTTGTGAGGCCCGGCAGCGGGGCAAAGAAGTAAGCGCCGTGTTCACGAAACTGCGAATTTCCGAATGCAAGAAACTCGTAGTGCCTGTCACCGATGACTATGCCATTGGCTAAGGCTCTCTTGATGCGAGTGAAGATCTCGTTCCTTGTGTTATCCATGGTTGAATTAATGCGGCCCAGAAGCTTCTCATCCGTGAACCTTACACGAAGGAATCGATCTGCGTGCTCGACATAACGTCGAATGATCCTGTTTGATATGTCGACTGTGGGTGTGTTGAAGTAGATAGTGGTTGGGGTAATTCTGGCGGAGCGCATATAGCAACAGTAGGGTGGTATTTTCGCATCTGTCACACCCTTGATAAATTTGAGATTGAAGATATCTAGAGGATTGTGGTAGACTTGCTTTTGTGTTGCCACGTGCTCTAGAAGCTTCTTGGCTCTGATATCCTCTAACTCAACCAGTCTTGTTGCGAACTCGCGCGTCAAAGTGAATTCAGAGAGGTACCCATTGGAAATGCACACCTCCAACTGATATCGGACGGCAAAAGGAAGATAAACATAAATCGAGTCAGACAGAGACTGCAGTGAGGCCGAGATCTTGGGAGCCTGGCTGTTTGGAGAGGCTTGCGCATCTGTCAAGTCGATCCACTTCCAGATAGGGGGAGTCCTCTCCTTGCTGCCATCGACTTTGATGTCGTAGTTACTCTCTTTCACTTTGATGTTGTAGTCCTTGAGTATCTCACCCAGGGTCTGAAATTGCCCTAAGTCCTCGCAACCATCTCGGAAGTTGAACTCGAAAGCTGTCCAACGACCTATATCCGGACATTGCAAGGGGTCAATAAGTGACATCATGGGAAGGCACAATGAAAGAGAGTAAGTATGAGACACAAAAGACAAGAGAATACACAGGAATAGGGAGTGAGAGAAAGAAGGCTTTCAAAGCACTCACCCAAGTCAATGACTGAATGTTGCCTTTGTAAGCTGATGGGGAGGCCAGACAGCCTTCGCGGCTGGTGGACGATCTGAGTTTGTCTATACCAGGTGTCTGCATCCCTCCAATGATGGTCCCCCAGGAATGTCGACCTGATATCATCTATGCGCCGCTGATAGATTGGAGGGGAATCAAGGATCGTTAGATGTGAGATCGACTTGGTGTCCGCGTTCCGCCTCTGAGCAATTTCATTCAGCTGCACGAAGGGAATTCTAATCTGGTAGTTCTTGTAGGTTTCACGCATGGAGGTATTCTTATTGGTCGAGTCGAAGATTTGGATCTGAAATTGGACGAGCATAGCTTTGGACTTCATGTCAAGAACTATACAAAGGCCACCGCCGGGTGGATTCTCAACTGTCCGCATTGGTAAAAATATATTCTCACCAATCATAACACCAATATCCAGAGAAGCAAGTGGGATTTTCTGAGAAGCCGCCCAGTGAGATGATGTCAATTGCAGGAAATGTGAGGATCAAGCATACTTACAATCTCTATTGGATATTGAACGAGGGGATGGGAAGGAGACTGGATGCGGTCGCTCGGTGAATTGAGCTCAGGCTTGACGGAAATGGTGGCCGACCGACCACCAGGCAGATGAATGGTGTAGCTGCCTTGGCTCCAAAAGTCCTTAATGGGAGGCGGTCTGACCCAATATTGGATGAGTGTCAACTTGCAGGTGAATTGCAGTGATGGAGGATTACCTGAAGCGTATCTTCCCTCGCGAGTTTCTTTTCCCCTGAAAGTTCTCGAAGAGATCGATGGAGAAAATGCGCCCTTCGTTTTTGAAAGAATGCCATATACAAGCTGCATCGACCTCGTCTGGAACTTGATGAAGAAGGATAGCCAGAGAATCGAACGACTTCCATGGAGGCATGAGGTTGGCAATCGCTGTTTTCTGTGGAGGCTGAGCTTGAGCTTGAAGGGCCCCCCTTCTGTTCCTCAAAACGACTTGTTTGCCTCGTGTGCTCATCTTGACTCTGGGTGAAGGCCTCTGGAGGAAAGAAGACTGGGGGATTGAGAGCGAGTGAGAACAGGAGGAGGCATCGAGAGAGGACGAGAAATAGCGAGGACGAGGAGAAGAAGTGGAAGTGGAGTGGGAGGAGGATGAGGAGGGAGAGGAGGAAGTGGAGGAAGTGGAGGAAAGACCCGAGTCAGTTGGCGATGAGTTCTGCCTCACAAGTGTAGTCACACTCGAGTGAAGGTTGGCATGAGAACCTTGTGTCGCATCAAGAGGCGAATTCAATGCGAAAGATGAAGGATGCCCCTCCGACGCCTTATCCTGGTTTAGATATCTTGTTGCAGAGAATGCCATCGTGTCGTTGTCTGGTCGAGACAGGATTCATCATATGTTAACTGGACTATGTTCTGCTCTGTCTCTCGTGGTGTTCAGGAAACTACGAGTACTTAAAAGAAATCCATGACAGAAGGCTCTCTGTTTACAGTCATGCAGGTAGTCATTCACTGAGAATTCAGTGCTGGGTTCTCTTTGATGGCTGGGCTTGTTAGACTGCAACGCGGACCTTATCCTTGTCTCATTCGTATGAGAGAGACAGAATTGTTGACCTGAATTGAAGAATAGTAGTTACACGCGCTCGCACATCAATTATACAGGAGATTTCAACTGCAAACAGTTCAGATCACTATCCAAGAGAGGCGGAACAAAAGCTCGAAGTCACAATCCTTCCCGTAAGCAACATCTAAATCCGAGTGCCAAGGGAGCAACGCCACTATGTCTCAGACGGTGGCGCGTGGTCGTTTGAGTTGGACAAAGACGTGCTTGTAAACAGGAAGTCCTTGGAGAACTCCAAATCCATATCCAAGTCGATGTGTTGTAAGTGATTTTCACCCAGCACTCCACGGGGTTGGCTCTGATCGACTGTGTGTCTCACACTTTCAATGCGATGCGATTTAGTACTTTGCTGAGAGAAAGGTTGACTGTTCGGATCCGCGTCTGCCAGAGGCGTCCTCTGTCGATGTTGTATTGAAGCTGCGGCATCACGGCCACCCGCATTCACCAGCTGACCGCCATTTACAGTACGAGGTGAGGACAGGTCGGCGTCGGGAAATGCCCTGTCCAGAGATCTTTTCTGGCTGTGGTTCCTAGAGGAGGACATCTCGCTCTCAAAACTTGCTCCCAAACGCTCGTCGGGCTGAGTCTGAAAGTCCTCCTCTTCCACTTCAACCTGCGTTTGTTGCGGCATCGCCACGGGCTCAGCGGATTCTGCTCTACTGTTAGATCTAGGCCGCCGGTGTTTCTTCGGAGTCATTGACACCTCGGGCTCAGCTTTGAACCCCATGATGTTCATCAGCCGTCCGATGTATTGCTGGGCCTCAGAGAACTCCCGAGCTTTGGCTGCTCGCTCGTCTTTGAGCTTTCGCGTCTATAATCAGAATTGAATGTTATTGTTAGTGGTATTTACCGAAGAAACAGGTGAATATGGAGGCGTCATGCTAGCGTGATCGCAGTTTCAGTGTCATACCTTTGTTTCCAAGTATCCAATGCGCTTGTTTTTCTCCTTCGCTTCCGTGGCAGCGATTATAGCAGCTTTGTCTTTGGAAGCACATACACGAGCGTATTTTTCCTTCCATTTATCGTTCTATATATGTGAGTCGAAGTGGAAGAGCTTGCCCGATCAAAGTGCATCATACCTCTACAGCCGCCTTTTTAGTCCGCTCCTCAGAATTAGCACGTTCTCTCCGGTGTTCCTCAATCGCGGTTTGAAGTGCCTCTTGAAGCTTGTCGAATTCTGCATTTCGTTCGTGCAGCTGTGCAATATTAGAGAACGATTCCCATTCGAACAAGATACTGAAAGCTCACCTTCTCTTGTAATATCTCTACCTCTCTGCCGGTGTTTTGCTTCTCTTCCAAGATCCGCTTCGCTTCCTCTTCTTTGTCAACAACCAGTGTTTGGAAATGCTTTACGCTTTGTCGAAGCCCAACAGCTTCTTGTTCCAAGGAAGCAACTTGTTCCAGACATGTGGCTTTATCTTTGGAGACCTCGGCAAGCACATTCCGCAGGTCGTCATACGCTTGCTTTTGCTCGGTGACCTCTTCTTGAAGCGCTTCCAAGAGATCGTCCTTTTCAGTAATAGAGGCCACTAGGTCCAGTTCCCTGGTCCTGGCCTGTTCTCGCTCGCAAGTGACAGTCTCTTGAGATTCGCGCCGATGGTCCGCCAATTCCTTCTGTAGTGCCTTTAAGTTCACCGTCAACTCTTCGGCACGCATAGATGCAGCTTCTGACTGATGCTCCAGGCGGAAGATATCCTGGTGTAGATCGTCAATAGTGCCGGAGCACTTAACTAGCTGCGATTGTAGCTCAACGTTCTGTTCTCGCAGTTTTTCCGCTTCCAAGGAGTACTCGTCGCGTTCTCTTTCCACTGCTCTGAGAGGGGCTTCGACATTGCCACAGCGCTGCTCAAGGTCATAGCAGATATCTTCGATCGCGCGTATCATAGTCTCTTGACTTGTACGTGAATTCAGCATCAATGTTTCTGTCATCGCTTCCCTCCAATTGGATCTTGAACTTTGCAAATTCTCATGTGAATAAAGTGGCGAGACAATCCTGACACGGTCGTTGGGCTTATTCTTTGGAAATGTGCATCTACGCCTGCACAGGAACTGCTTGGACTTTTCGGTGAACAGCCTCAAAGTACCGGCTTCGGCAGGATACAGTCCGCTGGCGTCCGATTTGTGGGACAGCGACGCGTACAGGTTGCAAGCAAACAGCTCACAAACTAGCTCATTCTGCAGCTGCGAATGTAAGTCGTAGCATATACTGGACTCATGACATTGTGTTGGAGATGGAGCTCTTGGGAAACTTTCGAGGGGGCGAATCATCGACTTGCTGCATTCGTGCAGGATTGTCTCCGAGATGCAGGTGGTGAATAGTTTCGCGTCTGCGTTCTGTAAGCCTGTGACGAATGACCTCGCTATCTCTAGACTCTGCAAGTCCGATGGACTGCTCGGACGTGATATTTGTAGCGTCGAGAAAGCATAGTCAAGGATCTCCTGTACTGCGGACTCTTTCGAACAAGCCTAGAGCGTATTAGCATCCTTTCTGTGTGCAGTTATGTATTACCTACGGCATTTGCAATTGCTAGTCGTTGCATATACTTTAAGGGAAGCACGCTCAACACAACGGGACTATTTTCTGACAAGGCCCAGTCGAGAGCAAGTCGAGGTATTTCAGGGGTCAGTGCCGCTGTTGGAAGAATAGAAACGAGGAAGGTAGCACCCTATCGCATGTTAAGTGCTTGATTTCATGTGCGAAGAGGCCCTGACCTACCAATATTTGTACGCCCCGATCAATGCCACTTCTCATCACTTTCTCTCGCAATTTGGCGATCTTGGATGGATTTGCTGCATTCCATGCTTCCTTCTGCTCAGGTTCGACCCTATCACAAATCTGAATAGCTAAGCAAATACTTTCAGCAGCTTGTACTGGCGTCAGTTCACTGCATGAGTCAGAGCAAGCAAGGATCACTCTCAGGACTACAAGATCCATTGTCTTGAGCCCGCGCTTGGGCCCAAAGAAATGGCTAACACTTTGCAACCACAGCGGAGTAGATGACCGAGATTCTTGGTCCGATAATTTCCCCTGCAGTGATGCAAGGTTGGCCAGGGTCGCGAGAGAAAGAAGATTGCCCATGTGGTCAGCGAGGTTGCGTAATGTTTTTGTGAGCTCAACCTGGATGCTCGACATGATCTCGGTGGAAATCTCGAGTAAAACTCTAGGAGAGGTTCGTAGGCCAGTTGAGATACGGTGCAGAGGCAAAATAGTCTCCGAGCACGGATTCTCTGATAATTGACGGATTACCGATGAGAGGAATGGTGTCAAACGCGCTGGGACAAGGAAGTCCGGTGGCAGAGGGGAGGACAGAATTGCAACGCATAGAGAAGCATACTGCGCTTATTAGCTTTGGGCTATTCTACCATGTTGCTCGGTCTTGAACATCGCAGATGGCTGAGGAGATGGGCATAGAAAAACGTGATTAGAGGTACCAACCTCGGAACCCTCCTCTGTCGTAGACTTTTCGAGGAATTGGTCAAGAAGATGAGGGTATTGCTGAAGTAAGAAATCACGAAAAGAAACGACGGGCACTGCGATCATCAGGTCTTCCATTCTCAGAATCTCTGCAACCCGGGTATACCTACTGAATGCATTAAGCAAAGATAAAGCAAGGCGGGACCGACATAGACCTTCAACGAGAAGGTCTACGAGAGCCCCAACCTGGCATGGTTTACAGAACGCCCAATGTCTAATAGAAGCAGGTGATGCATCCTGAATCAATCCATATAGGTCCTGGTGCTCAGTATAGGTCAGCTACTAGTCTAGGATTGATATAGATTAGCAGCGTGGAGCTGCGGGGTTTACCTGTAGCGAAGGTGCATATGGGGCCGTAACAAGGCGCTCCACTTCGCGCCCAAGTTGAATGCTCGTAATTTGCTCAGCCATAGCTGGCAGGCCTGATACCCCAACAGAGACTTCCACGCTTGTTTGTAAGTCGAAACGAGGCCTTAGTTATTGTCTTGGGACATCCATCAACAACTGTGGTCAAGTGGCGGGGGAAGAAAAAGATAAGATGCAGCCGGTTGCCCCGACAATGAAGCGGAAGTACGGAAGCCACTCCGCCTGGCAATTATACTGTACAGTACACTATTGTACTGTAACTTACAATCCTCTTCTAGAATACTAATACAAGAGAGAGCTCTTGGAAAACAAGATAGAATTCAATTGAGGAAGAATCGAAAACAACAAGACCAAGCCTATTTCCTCGAGATAACACATCATCTAAACAATCGTCAGATCCAGTCCCTTGAACAAGGGTCCCATGTTGTTGAGCCCCTTGGCAGGCACAGCAGTCGGGGTTCTGACCGAAGTCGAGCAATCCCGATTCCCCAACGCTGACCCTAGGATCTTTTGGAACCAAGATGAGGGGAAATGCGAGTGCCGGACGTACGTGCGCTTCTCATCTGCAACGGCTTCTTCATTCACCCTCGGCTTTTCTTATCTTGATTTCTGTATCATTCTCGGCCGATTTCCGATCTTTGCCAGTCCTCATTATTAGCTCCGATGGCGTTAACCGGGCTGGCTCGCAGATGCACGAAGCTAGGGCACCCCCAAAGAAAGCCAATTTCTCCGAAAATATCTCTCTTCCTGCTTTGCGAAGTCATTGCGTCCTTAATTGATTGCTCTTGATTTCTTTCCCTTCAAGTCCATCTTTGGCTTTTCTGTCAATCCTCAATTTATACTGTGCATAATGCGGGCTCTCGTTCAATTGCCTCGGGTCTTCCCCGCATCTCCCCGCACGAGGGTGGCCGCCCACTGTCGCCCACCGACTCTTCTTACACAGCACAGAACCGTCCGCTTGCGAAGTGACGTGAGTCCTCCCAGTCTGAAGAATAACTCGAGCAAGAATCGGGACTCGGATTCTTCAAGTGACAGCAAGCCTTCGGGCTTTGGCTCCTTGGGCAACACTCTTCTATTATCCGCATTGGCTGCCGGGGCCGGTTACGCATATGCAGTCACTTCTAAGAAGGCACAATCAAGCCAGCCTCAGTACGGGTCAGGGAAGGACTTTAAAAAGGTAGGCAGCTATCCTACTAATTTCACCAGCATACTGCAAGATACATGTAACTGATCGAGTCGGCAAACTAGGCCATTGCAGAGCTGCGAGTCGTCCTAGGCGAGGATGCCATCAGCACGGACGAGGACGATCTTCAGCGCCATGGATTCTCAGAATGGTCCAGTGTCAATGCAGACCGTCTACCGGTCGCGATCGCGTACCCGAATAACACTGAGGACGTCTCCAAAATCGCTCAGATATGCCACAAATATCGGATGCCAATGGTTCCTTATTCCGGCGGTTCCAGTCTCGAGGCCAATTTTTCTGCCCCGCACGGAGGCTTGACTATAGACTTCGCTTCGATGAACAAGATTCTCGAGTTGCATGAATCCGACATGGACGTTGTGGTGCAGCCCTCGATCCAATGGATGGATCTCAACGAGAAGATCAAGGACAGTGGCCTTTTCTTCCCGGTTGACCCCGGTCCATCTGCAATGATTGGTGGTATGGTTGGCACAAATTGCAGTGGAACAAATGCTGTGAGATATGGAACTATGAAAGACTGGGTCATCAACCTCACGGTTGTCCTGGCCGACGGTCGAATTATCAAGACACGTCGCCGTCCACGCAAAACATCGGCAGGGTATAATTTGACGGGACTGTTCGTAGGTTCCGAGGGGACACTTGGTATTGTGACTGAGGCTACCCTCAAATTAGCTCCTATCCCAGAGCAGACACGAGTTGGCGTCGTGACCTTCCCGACCGTGCGCGATGCTGCTTCGACCGCCATGCAGCTTATTCGACAAGGTATCCTGGTACAGTGCGTGGAAATCTTGGACGAGGTCCAGATGGACGTCATCAACCGGGCCGGTGGCACCGGACGCACGTGGAAGACGTTGCCCACACTGTTTTTCAAGTTTTCTGGCACGAAGGCAGGGGTCGCTGACAGCATCAACTTAACCACCAAGTTAGCCAAAGGGAACAATGCCAGCTCCTTTGAATTTGCACGAGACGAGCGTGAAGCTCATGACCTGTGGTCTGCGCGGAAGCAATCACTGTGGAGTATGCTGTCGCTAAGGGAAAAGGGGTCTGAGGTATGGTCTACAGACGTTTCGGTGCCCATTTCCAGACTGCCAGATATCATCGGTAAAACCTATCCATGCAACTGCACGTGGGCTTTGCTAATCTGGAAGTAGAAATTTCTAAGAAGGAACTAGACAATCTTGGCCTGTTTGCCAGCATTCTCGGGCACATCGGTGATGGGAATTTTCACGCAAGTATTCTGTACGACCGCGGCGATCCCAAGGAGCTGGAGCGAGTAGAGAAGGTCGTGTACGATATGGTCGATCGGGCCCTGGAGATGGAGGGTTCATGCACTGTACGATATAACCACCCCCCCCCCCCGGTTGTCCGTTCGATGCACATATGGCTGACTATTGAACAGGGCGAACATGGTGTTGGTCTGGGCAAGAAGGGTTCCTTGAAGAAGGAACTTGGTCCGGACACGATAGATGTTATGCGCTCTATCAAGCAATCACTCGATCCCCATTGGTTACTCAACCCAGGGAAGATCTTTGATTATGAACGTAGGGCATAGAATGCATTTCCATATGAAAGAGTCTCCATTGCAATTCGGATCATTCTCAAAATGTACTGGTACAAATGGCCATTTCGAAAAAATTGAATGATTATAACATGACCTTAGTCTACTGCTAAGTCAGGTTTATCTACTCGAGTACGATGAATCGGTACTAGAATATATAGATTCCCGTCTTTATTCCTGCTTACCTACTCCGTGCCCCTTAGTCAAGCATTTTCGTCATCGGCCGTTTTAGTAAAGACCGCTCAGGAACACACGCTCTAGCCAATAAAAACCGAGAGAACTATGCCCGAATACGGTGACTAAGCAGGGCTGACTCACCGCGGGGCAAATGGCTCCGGAGCGATATCGCAGTGTCCCGCTCCAACGCCACGGACTTCTCACTCTCTTTAGTTTCTATCCCAAGTGTCAGGAGGTAAGTACTATTGTGCTTTTGTTCAATTGATGTTTTGAGATGTGATTGCTTCAACAAAACCGATCTTCAGCATTCACGACCAGTCCCTGATTAGGTTCAGTGAGACCTTCCATGAGTGGGGTATCGCTTCAACTTGATCTGCTCGACTGGTTTGCTGCGAGCTGTGAATGATTCGATCCTATTTCCGGATCTTTTGTGCTGTTTTCGATTGGAATCATCTCCATAATTGCGATCTCACATGAACTCAAGTAACTGACAGCATCAGGATCAATAGTCTAGACTCGCATAATGGCCTCATATCCTAAGAAGAAGTGCGGTAAGAAGGCCTTGGACAAGGAATGTATCTGAAGAGAAAGTTAGTACTGATTCAAGGCAGGTGTCCTCGGAGCCACTGGCTCAGTTGGCCAACGGTTCATCCTCCTGCTTGCCGACCACCCTTTCCTGGAACTGCACGCCGTCGGTGCCTCGGAGCGCTCCGCTGGAAAGACCTACAAGGATGCTGTGAGATGGAAGCAGACTACGGCTATGTCCGAGAAGCTCAGCAACCTTGTCCTTCGTGATTGCAAGGCCGAGCAGTTCGCCGACTGCGACTTGGTCTTCTCTGGACTCAACAGTGATGTGGCGGGCGATCTCGGTAAGAGGCTATCCCTGCAACGTCTCTGGAAACCTATTGACCAAAAGCGTCGCAGAAATGGAATTTATCAAGGCCGATATCCCCGTTTTCTCCAATGCTAAGAACTACCGCAAGCATCCCCTGGTCCCGCTCATTGTCCCTACTGTCAACCCTCACCACTTCGACCTCATCCCTCACCAGAGAAAGCACTTTGGCCTGAAGAAGGGCTTCCTGGTCTGCAACTCTAATTGCGCCGTCATCGGCATCGTCATCCCATTCGCCGCGCTCCAGGCCAAGTTCGGTCCTGTTGTCGAAGTGGAAGTCTTTACTGAGCAAGCTCTGTCCGGAGCCGGTTACCCTGGTGTTCCCAGCATGGACATTTTGGACAACGTCATTCCGTTCATCAGCGGCGAGGAGGACAAGCTCGAGAATGAGGCGCAGAAGATTCTGGGTTCTCTGAATGCTGATGCTACTGGTTTCGAAGAGCAAGCCGGCCTCAGAGTAGGCGCGACTTGCACTCGTGTTGGAGTCACTGATGGCCACATGGCATTCGTTTCTCTGCGCTTCAAGAACCGCCCGGCGCCCAGCGCAGAGCAGGTGGTTCAAGCGATGAGAGAATATCAGTCCGAGGCGCAGAAGTTGGGTGCCCCGTCGGCTCCTGCAGAGGCTATCAAGGTTTTCGACGAACCCGATCGGCCTCAGCCCAGACTTGACCGCGATATTCACAAGGGATACACCGTTAGTGTCGGACGAGTCCGTGAGGGTCAAGAAGGTGGCTATTTCGATATCCGATTTGCTGCCTTGTCGCACAACACCGTTCTGGGCGCTGCGGGATCGTCTATCCTCAATGCTGAGGTTGCCGTGATTAAGGGCTACATCTAGACATTCTAGATAATAAAAATGTATATAGAGACTTGGCTTAGCTTCTTTCTCTGATAAACAGCTTGAGAACCTAGCAGTCGGTGTCAACAAAGTGACGACCGAAGTAAGTAGATGTCTTGACACGTGAAAGCCGAGTGACCCACTTGCAGTATTACATAATGAGAAAGACCGGTGCAAGCTAGTCTTCTATCAGCTTAGCGTGAAATGAACCCAATTTCAACGGGGTTAGGGCTCAACCCGCCAGCACCGGACGCTAAGCGAAAATTGAGAGCGCCCTGGATATCAGCAGCTGAAGTCCCTGCCCCAACCGTACCTTCTCTTTCGCGACACTTCGACAACTTAACCGGTTCAAGTCGACAAAGCAGCCAAGATGCCTCGCGGACCGTAAGTCCTGAGCCTCACCACACGAATTGTGACTTTCATGCGACTGCGACCATGTTCGGCGATTTTTTCGAGACTTTTGAGTCGCAGGAGCAGATGGTTGCAAATTCAATTTGGAAGTGAGGATGGAAGAGCTGACTCGATTGATCGTGCAGTAAGAAGCACCAGAAGCGCCTTAGCGCGCCTTCGCACTGGCTCCTGGACAAGATGTCCGGAACCTATGCTCCCAAGGCCTCCCCCGGTCCCCACAAGCTCCGTGACTGCCTGCCCCTGATTGTCTTCATCCGCAACCGGTACGAACCCTCGAGCGACACGACGCGATCTCCGACCCTCCCGGAGGAACAGCGGCTAACAGCGAATATAGTCTCAAGTACGCCCTGAACGGCCGCGAGACCAAGGCCATCATGATGCAGCGTCTGATCAAGGTCGACGGCAAGGTCCGCACCGACCCTACCTACCCTGCTGGCTTCATGGACGTCATCGGCATCGAGAAGACCGGCGAGAACTTCCGCCTGATCTACGACACCAAGGGTCGCTTCACCGTCCACCGCATCCAGGCTGAGGAGGCTGAGTACAAGCTCTGCAAGGTTAAGCGTGTTCAGCTTGGCAAGGGCGGGATCCCATTCTTGGTTACGCACGATGCGAGAACGTGAGTGCATGCTCTCTACAAGTTCCGTGTCATTCAGTCGTTGGACCAAGCTTTGGTTGATCGGCGGAGGACGAAAGAACCGGAACGACGGTTTCTTTACGGGAACATCGTAAGGGGCCATATGGATTGAACATTCATGCTAACAAGGCTTATCACAGCATCCGCTACCCCGACCCCGCCATTAAGGTCAACGACACCGTCAAGGTTGACATCACCACTGGCAAGATCGCTGACTTCGTCCGCTTCGACACCGGTGTTGTCTGCATGGTTACCGGTGGTCGTAACATGGGTCGTGTTGGTGTCGTCACCCACCGTGAGCGCCACGACGGAGGTTTCAACATCGTCCACATCAAGGACGCCATTGACAACACCTTCGCTACCCGCGAGTCCAACGTTTTCGTCATTGGCCAGGACAAGCCCTGGATCTCCCTCCCCAAGGGCAAGGGTGTCAAGGTACGTTACCTTTCCAGCATTCTGGCATGCATGTCAACTTGAGACTGACCGATTCTCTTTTAGCTCTCCATTGCTGAGGAGCGTGACCGCCGCCGTGCCTACGCCATCGCCAACTAGATGCAGTTCGGTAAGTGTCGTAGGATACAGCAAATCAAAAAGCTTTGAAAAATTCCGCTGGGGAGACGACGTCTTGTCTTGCTTTGTGGGCCTGTATGACGCCGGTTACGATAATATGAAGCCTTATTCGGAATCAAAAAAAGAGAAAGTTCCGTCCACCGGATATTCCACATTGGGCGTGTCCATGTCTACCACATCCTGTAGGCTTCCACGTACCATAGACGCAAAGCAAGGCATTCTCCTAGTGCTTCTTGTCCTCTCACCTAGTCGTATTTTTACTTCATGCTGCCAATAGCGGAGATTCCCAAGTCTCGTAGTCCGCCGTCTTACCCTCCCCAACCCAGATTAGCAATCCAACCTACCCGGGATGGCCTCAACTCGCCGGGATAGCTTAATGGATCAATCACCAGTCCTTTGCTGGTCGGAACCTTGAATTGCGGCCCCATTCCCAAGAAAGTCCACTCATCCGCCGGGCCGTCCCCTCCTGACTAGTGCAATCAATCAATCATAGGATGTCTCCTCTTTTAGTTTTGAGACATCCATTTCCACTCCCTCCATGGAGCATTGGAGTCCTATGGAGAAGTCCCCCCCAGCAAGTCCCAACCGGGCCGATGGATTCATGGCTTAAGCTAGTGAGAGTGGACGCAACGCCCTTCCATCGATTTTCTTTCCTAAATTGGCGGACAGGGCAGGCGTTATCGTACCAATCCTACCACGTACTTCTGACTTCCTTTGGCGCACGATGGGTGAGGTCGAAAGTCCAGGTTACCGCTCATATCTAAGCACCAAACACTAAACATCGCATAGGCTTTACCAAGAACGGGGCCTCGGAGTAAATGAAAGAGGAGGCAACTGACTCACTGACTCCGATCTCACATGCGCCCATTCGACGCCCATTCGACCTGTAGAGGTCGCAATATCTGCTAGACCAACGAAGCGGTTTTGTCATCTCAAGGAATAGTTAACTATTCCTCCGCATACTTGTGTAAAGTTGTAAGTGCCCCCCTTCTCCCGCGAAGTAAGCCGCTCCACCCATCCATGGACCATACATGTGAAAGATAACACGTCTACTTCCCCCATCTGCATGCCGATATAGATCCTCCGTCTTCCCTCCAATTCCCTTCTGGCTCTCTAATGCACCCATGAGGGGGACTGCAAGAGGATCGAGCCTAAGAGACCCCGGCTACAGCTGCTACAGCGGCTACAGCTGCTACCACGGTAGTAGGTAGTAACTTACTTCCAGACCATTCAATAATCCTTGCCTCTTGTCCAGGGAAATTTGGGACCGATCAATTTTTTTTTCTATCCCGGCTTCCTGCTGTTCTCCTTCCTCCGTCCGATTAGGCCGATTTTCGGTCTTATGGCGTACGAAACATGAGACTCATTGAGCACCGACCACGCAGCCTCGAACACCTGTTGGGTTCAGACGCCTTTCGGTCAAATGACAAGTCATTCTTGTCAGTTGATCTTCGCCCGGTTCTGGGGCACCAATTGTGATTGATATTAGCCAGACGCAGCCGTGTCAGTGATCCAGGTTCTAATAACTGTTGCCCCGACATTGTGGGAGATCAGGTCAGCACTGGCGCTCGGAATCGATCGGGAAAATGACGATTACGATCATTCGCTCAGACCTTATTGCCTTTCCTTGGTAAAATCGGTTCCTAGGGCTTGTCAGCTTGGGTGGATGTTTTTTCCTAGAATTTTTTCATTATTGCTTTCCCCTCTTGCATGCTTTTCCTCTTCTTGGGGCGCGCCATCGAGGTTGCCTCTCTACTGGCCCGTCTGCCCGGCCTGGGCAGGATACCGACAGGAGTCGTCCGAATGAGCGAACCGAAGACGACTCACCACCGCCGTTGAGTCGGCGTGCACCCAGCTTGTGCCACTACATTGGTTGGTTGAAAAAGGGTGCTGGCAGGCTCTGCCAAATGGTTGCGGAGAGGCCCCGATTGCGGAGAAGTTACTCAGCATTCCATCCGCTTGTTTGGCAGATGAGCGCAAAGAATTTATATCTACCACTCAGGGTTGGTGGGATGGTGTTTAATACGTAAGCCACTGTCACTGATCTTGACCCCCTTCACACGCTTCAACACGCACATACCCACGCACCACCACGACCACCACCACCACACTTTAACTCCGAGTCAGGTGTCATGCATGCTGCAAGCGATGGACCAATCTGGGTGGACTGCGCAAGCCCAGGATCCGAACAAAGGTCGTTACTTCGGCAGGGTCGCTGGCTGTCTTCTCCTCTCGCGCGCTCTGTCTGACTTAACTGATCTATTCTCGTGCTTAGTCATGAGAGGCTAAAAAGGGCATCATGGACATGATCGATCTCTTTTTTGCTTCTTCTGTTTTGATCATAAACTACGGAGTAGATCCGTGGAAGAGGTTTTCAACAACCGTTGTTCCTTCCCGCAAGTGACGATGGCCCGCATTTTACCAGAAGACTCCGACGTGGTTCAAGAGCATTATGATTGCTCTTGCAACCGCCGTTGTTCCCGTAGCTTTCATGCTTGTAGCCATGCAGCCATTCACCCACCATGGCTTCCCGGTCTTCAGAGTCTGGACTCAACAAACACCCCAGACTACCTAGTAGACTATCAGCCGGCTTGGTCACTATCCTTGATCTCTATCAGGCCTTCTCTACGGAGTAGGGTGAACAGCTCAAGAGACACAGCCCGTCTGGTTGCTGCAGGCAAGGTCACTACGGATGCTAGTGGTCGAATTCGACCATGTTAATGGTCACACAGCCAAGAATCTGGACAGCATCACTTTACGCCTGTCCCCGCTACGAATTTAGACCAGACTAAGTACATAGAGATGGAGAGAGAGAGAGAGAGAGAGAGGGAGAGGGTCTTGTCTCGCCCCCGGAGTTCCCTCGCTGATGGAAGCCGTTCCTTTCCTTATTTTCCTTATTTTCTTCTCCATTTTTCTATTTCTTAATTGAGTATTTTCTTTCAATTCCCTCTCTCTCGTTTCTCTCTCTCGTTCACTCGGTTGAGCATCTTGGCGACAGGATTTACTGTACCAATTGGGATGACAGTGACCGACTTCTGATATCAGTCCGACCTCGGATAGTAATTCCGTTCACTGAGAGCTCCTCAAATCTATCCATGGCACGACGTGGTCTGAGAAATAGAGAGAGAGAGAGAGAGAGAGAGAGAGCGGGACGGTATGACGACCTAGGCCAGGTAGGTAAGGGAGAGGGAGGGAGGCAGGCATTCTGCAGGCTGCAAGCTGCACCCAGTTGCAGCATAAGGACTTGGAAGGCTGATAGTAGAGTTTTCCCGGGATAAGAAGGAGGAATGAGAAGAGGAGAGCAGAGGAGAGGAGAGTGAGGGGGTGGAGTCAAAAGAAAAAAAAAGGATTGAGGTGGAGGGTCCAAGCGACAATTGCAAATGGATACATCGCATCGATGCATTCCGATTCAATTGGGACCAGGGTTTCTGAGTTGACGGGCCTCCCGCCCGCGGCACGGCACTTGATCTTCCCTTTCCACTACGGAGCAAGTAACCACAGTACATGTAATCTGTAATCACTTTCATAGATAGTCGAGTCTCTCTCAACCTCTTTACTTTCTTTCTCCGTAACAGGATTCAATTCTTCCCCTGCGCCACACTATCAGGAAACCCCACCCACCGTGGAGATGCACTACTATTCGTTAAATTTGTTTTTTTTTGATTTCTTGATTTCTTTGGGTGATCCATCAATATACACCTCAACTCCATACCTAGTCAATATCTTCTTGTCGGGAAAGCCATCCAGTCGCGCATTGGTCTCTTTTTACTCGTACTCAACTCACGCTCGGGTGGATCACCGCATGTCTTTGCCGTTACGTCGACGGTCGCCAACAGCCACGAGCTCCTTCGGTACACCATCCCTAGGGTGGTTGGCTTGATACACTGTTCACTTGCTAAGTTTTGTTTCTCTGGGCTTTTGTTGATGATAGTCCCGTCCACGCCATGCTTCGCCCCTTCTTTCCACCCACTCATTTCATTAGTTCACTAGTCACAGTACTTTTTTCTGTACTCTATGTACGTTAGTGAGCTTAACTTACTGTTTCTCCGACTGTTTACATACAATGTACTCCGTCCAGCGGAGTACTCCGTACTCTGAGCTGCTTCTGCCCGATTCGTGGAAGTCGTCAAAAGTCGCGGTCACACCAATCCCTCTTACGCCTTTGACACCTAGAGTGCTGAATGCAACACACTGAAGGTACCCTGATTAACTCAGACACCCACATCGAAGCATCGAACTCGAACAAGGAAAAGAAGATGGAATGGATGGGTCACCTCAGCCGTGGAAATTCCCTACCGGTAGTTTCAACTTTTGCCCCAGTCCGCCAGCTGGAGTGGTAACTTAAAGGGCACTTGACACTGCTGGTGGCCATGATTTCGGCCTGCCTTCTCCACCATCATCAGCTTGTTACGGGTATACAGCTATACCCTCGTCGCTGGGCTTCCTCGCCATTCGTTCAAACGGCCTTGAGAGTTGAAGAAAGCAACTTAACAAGGAACAAAAAGCCCGACTAAGTTAGGGCCCGCAGCAGCAGAGCCTAGTCGCTAAGTTAGCCATTGCTAGCCACTGCTAGCCACTTTCTAGTCCTTTCCCCCTCCCCGATCCATCATTTGCCTTAGCCCTTGCTACCGACTCTCCAGATGGTGGCAACTAAAGGTGGATTCGTACAGCTCCCATCTGGGTCTTCCCGAGAGATGGTGCCTTATAGGATCATCGACTATCACCGGCATCAGCATGACGAGCGAGACGATGGGTTCAGCCCCGTTCCTGGCGTCTGCTGAAGTCTGAAGCAGCCTCTTAGAGGAGAGGCCGCCCGGGGCCGGCTGAATGTCTTCGCCTCACGATCTCGGCCTGATGTATATTTGACCTCATTATTCATTCTCCCGATACACCGCTACAGCGATGGAGGTGATGCCTTCATTCATTCGTTCTTTCTTTCTTTCTTTCTTTCTCACACATACTTCCGCTTTCGCCCGTTTACCCTGATGAATGGAGTCTTGGGTGAATCTTCCAGAACCCAACGACTAATGCATGGCTAGATGTTCCATCCCGGCTCCTGACCGCTTCTCCTGCCATTTTCCTTTATCCTGGTTGGCTTTTTTCCCCTTTACCCCATATGCCACCTATTGATCCACCGCCGCCGTTGGCTGACAGCCATTCATTAATGGCTGGTATTATCGGTGGTGCTATTGCCAAACGGACTGGTCTTCGCTCGATGGCCGTTCCGATTCTCATCTGCCCTGCTGATTGTCTTCAGCCCATGTGGGGGTTGTTGCGTCGTCGCAACCGCCCCTAGACTAGATAGAATAGACGCCCTCCCCCAAGACCTAACGGCCCTATCCCAGGTCGCACGCGCTACCTGACCGGCGGTAGTGTGGTTGGAGACGATTCTGGCGGCGACCTGGACTGATTGGCCTGGGAAAGTCAGCTAGACGAGGTCTATTTCACGCCTTCAGCTTGTGGGTGTTGAGGTAATCTCCGTAGCTTCAGCCTAACCTGGCTCCCGGGTCCCAGTGGTTCGGATCAGCGCCAGCCATTTTCTATTGAGTACTCTCTTGATTATGATCTAATTTAATGCAGTACTGACCGTCTCCTGCCAGGGATTTTTGGATTTTTGGATTCTTGGATTTTTGGATCTTTATTTTACAGGTTCCAAGTTGATTTGATCATTCAAATCATGTCTCTTGTATGTAATGCGCCACTTGCCGCCATCCTTTTCGGCCGTTCGACCGCGTCAAGCAGCAAGATACCGCTCTGAACCCTCGTGAGTTGTCAAACGTGGCAAAGTGAGGAATAAGCAGTTCGCGGCTAGACATTGACCCATCTTCTTCAGAAACCTCGGGGCGAAAAAAGTGGAGGTTGCTATGACTTTTACCTTAAGCTTAGTATCACTAGAGTGATGGTGTGAATGTAATAAAAGCTTTTTTCTTTCTTTCTTTCTTTCTTTCCCTCTTACCAGGAGTAACTGTTTCCCCATTGTCGGTTCCTGGTTATAGTATCCATCATTTCCCCACCGGTGCTGCTGCTGACTCTCCTGCTCTGGCCTTTTTCAATGTACGCTACCATCATCCACTATTATTAGTGTCAGTTCACATCGACTACTGACCTTCCTGTGGGATTTGAACCCAATCTGTAAGTCTCCTCTGACGTCGATGGTCCTTTGGACATATGCCTGAATCCGGGACGTTCTAGAATCATAGCCGTTCAACCGTCTGCCGGAGATCTTGCTTCCGTCTATATCTCTGGGTAGTAGTCAGTGGTACAGAGACTAAACCAGGGAAAGGGAAGAAAGAAAAACAACTAAGAGAAAAAAAAAAAGAAAAAAAAAACCTGGGGTCTAATAAAAAAGAAGAAGAAGAAGAAGAAGAAGAAGAAGAAGAAGCAGAAGAAGAAGTCAAGGTGGTGTGGTGTGCAGCTAACTTACATGTGAGTTAAATCAGACTGACTGAGTGAGGGAATGCGTGTGGTGTGTACGATCCATCATCTACTACTATCTATCGGGGTCTTTCTTCTTACAGAACTGTAACCACCACCTCTCGACTACCACTCTATTTTCCTCTCTTTCTTTCTCTGTCTGTCCCCCGATTCCCCCTCTCTTCTCTTTTCCTCCCCACTCAAACCCTTTCCCCCCCTCCCTCCCCCCACTCACTGTAAAAAGGAGACACTTATTTTTTGAACACCGCGCCCGTCCCCTTCTCCCAAGACACCAATTTGGCTTTTTGGTCCTCTTCATTCTGACTTTCCCGTGGTGCAGCAGTGGGCAATGTCCACATACTCCCCTTCCTCCACTGGCGTGCCCGTCATGTTTGATCCACCGGCTTACCCGTCTCTCTTCCGTGCCGGGGCGGAGATCCCTCCGTTCTACATGAAATATCGCTGGTGGGAAGATGAGGCCATGACGATGCTGTGGGCCTTTGACATCCAAGAGATCAAACGGGCGATCCGCTTCGGCCTCTTCCGAGACGAGAGTCTCCCTCGAACCGCCTTCCAGAATCGCAATGCCAGTGCCATTGACGCCTTCTTGTCGGAGCTGGTCGAGCCCCATGAGAGGGCCTTCATCGGCAACCTCTCCCACATCCAGAAGGTGGAGGAGATCCTGCGCCGGTGCAGGAAGGCAGACCCGGCGCTGGCAACGTGGAGTTGGTTTCCCGCGCAAGGGAACCGGAACATGACTGCTATCGGCATCGCCGAAGACCTCGACCATGAAAGCCATCTGCATTTCACCCGGATTCCCTTCGAAGAGCTGGTGCGTTACTCGCTGGGCTACTCGGCCCTCTCAGTGGAGTGGTTCCTGCAACAGCATACCGCGTTGCATATTCACTTACTGCACCATCTTCAGGCATTTCCGGAGGAAGTATCACTGTATGTCGAGGTGGAACAGGTGCGTACAGTCCTACCAGGCCAGTGCTTGAAAGAGATGCTGACATTAGCGGGTAGCATCTTCGCAGCCGGAGCCCCTTTGCTCATCGGGCTGTGGTGGCTTGTTTGCGTGCTCTTCGAGGCGGGCAAATCGTGGCGAGTCCCACGACCCCAGGTTTCGAGTTCATCGCCGGTCCGATCCAGGAGCTGTTCAAAGAGATCTCGCCCAGCTTGAAATCTATTCTGAAAGTGCTATGCGTCTCGGCCGTGCGGTACAAGCAGGCATACGTGCATACGCGGCACATGAACTGGACTCGACCTTTCAAACTCAATTTGGCGTTCTTGGAAGACTTGACGGCGTCGACCTCGCCGCTGGACTTCGCCCGTACGATGGCCCATATCGATGAGGGGTATCTCACGGGGCTCTCGCAGAAAAGCTTCGTGGAGCCAGGGCCGGTGGTTAAGCGGGTATTTACAGAATGGGAGCTGTTAAGTATAGCGGTGTGGGAGTGTTGTACAGCGCTTCCCGAATTGGTGGGCTACATCCAGGAATGTGTACAGGTGAGAATCTTCTATCAGAGGCAAGATCCAGGAGAGAGCTAATCTTGAGATCAGGCTCTACTGATGGTGCGGAATTACCACTCCCTCACAGCTATCATCGACGGTCTTCGAAAGTACAGCATCAGCACATCCACTAGTGTCCCTTCCACCCAAATGGCCCCTTTCATGCTCCCTCCCGACTTCGAGCTTCTGTTGGACCCTTCTGAAAACTTCGTCGCCTACCGACAAGCATTCACCACCAACCCGGGCGTGCCCTTCCTCGTCCCTCATATCCGCGAATACCAGCAACATGGCCAACCGGCCTTGCAGCAGCTCTTCCAGCACATGCGGCCGTCTCCTCTACGCTCATGACCAATCCGAGCGCAGGCACGCTCCAGAAACCACAGCGAAGACTGTCGGACAACTATCTGCTGAACACCTGAGCACAACAATAGCGGAATTAAATGCAATACGGTGGCGTTCTCGCTGTGCCAGGTCAACTGAGTTTTACGACCAGTCGTCTCATAGGACAAATTAATCCTAGACCGGAAACCCATGCCTGACGAGGCTTGCTTCTTCTTATTTTGATCTATCTTGCGACAGACGTTATGCAGGCGGGCGATATTCCCGCCTGCCTGGCTGTTCTTACTTTTGGTTTCCTCCCATTCCTAATAGCCTTTTTCTTTTTTTTTTTCTTCGGATATGCTTGTTATTGCAGATTGTTCTTTGCGAGGGCTTTTGGTTCTATCTACTAGCGGGGACTGTATTTCTAATGCATCTAGATATTTAGCTGTTCATGACTCCAGCGGCAGATTGGGTTCGTATGTGATCGAGGCGATGTTTTGGGACAGGTCGTTCGAGTAAAAGAGGGAGATCCAATATCCCCTATAATCTATAGGCCCGTAGTGAGCCCCCAATAAAGAAAATGATTACCTTGGCTTCTGTCGGATGTACGGTACGGAGTACCCTTGGGGGGTGCTGCTGGACATGGGTGGTAGTCCTAGTGTAACTACGTGGGCGTCGATACATCACTTCAGTGTATGCAGTGGTGCTCCGCAATTCTGCCTTGATATGCAGCTGAACTTGTCTGTCCGGGGATCACGGAGTACTGATAATTGCTCGCCTATGCCGGGGAAGGGGAAAGTACGGGCCAGCAGCCTCCATCCATGCCTCCATGCATCGTCCATGGATCAGCCCTAGCGCTTGGCATTTGCTACGTATTGCCCTGTTGCTTCTGGCTCATGCGATACTGATCTATTCCTGCTTTTGGGGCGAGTCCTCTTCTTTACCTCAGTCATATGTCATGCGGCTTTTCCGGTTGCGTATGCTTGCAGAGGACATGTAAATAGTGTCAGAGTGAGCCATCAACTAACTTAGTTATCGGTATTGATATCATGTGAGGTCTGCTGCTAAGTCTTATAATAGTTACTAGTTGATGTCAAGTTCGAAGTGCACAACGTAGCTTCAACAACATCAACAACAGAGGTGGAGACCGACACCACAAAGGTTCAAGAACCAGATCTGGAGTGCACCGTCTTCCATCCTCCGTAGTATCAGCCTTAGCTGCAGACAAACCTCAAGGATCGAGTATTCGAAACCGAGGGAGCCGTCTAATCCACCGATGACTCTTTACATCTGTATTGTACGTACAATTAACCCAACCCCTTCCACCCGCCCGAAAATCCCCAGAAAAAGGCAACCAACCCCCTACCCATCCGCATTAACCCCAGAATCACTGCTGCCAGCTCAAGCAACCTTCCCACCACGTTTCTTCTTTTCTTTGATCCCAATTTTTCCAACTGGTGGTTGTTGTTGTGGTTGACGACACTCCCCCAACCACCCACCCAGAAACAAGACGCGATTCACCCCCAAGAACGCCGTAACCGCCACATTGCCCCAGGTCAGGGCGTTCCAGCCGCGTACATCGCAGAACCGCTCCCACCCCATCCCCCACCCCGTGGCGGCGATGTGGCCCACGTCCGCCGCCAGCAGCGCCAGCAGGTACTGCCGGATGACCGGGGGTTCCGTCGTGGTGCGCAGGATCCCCACCCCCAGCAGGGCCAGCAGGCTGTACAGGTTGCCGAGCTGGTAGGCTAGGGAGATGGTTTGGGGTTGGATGGGAAGAGGAAAGGATTGGGGATGGGGGATTTGGTCGGTGATGAAGGCGGGGAGGTTGATGAGGGGGCTTAGGGCTCCGGCAATGCTGATTAAGGGAAATTAGGCTTTTGTTTGTGCGTGATGTTTATGGGGCTATATTCTAGGTCTAAGGTGTAGGTATGAATGGACGTACAGTGAGATGGGCTCGATGATGCCGAAGATTAGGTTGGGCCAGGAGGGGAGAATGGTGGGCATCGTGGACGGTTGGAACTACCGAGCTTGAAGGGACTGACGGACTGCCGTGTTGTCTGGTTCTGATTGTGATGCGTCTACCAGATGGATGGCTTGTACTGATTCAATTGACGTTGGTGTCAATAATCAATCAGTGAGTGTATACCGGCAGTGCTCCGTATTTCACCCGATTGGGAAATACTGATTCAGCAAACCGGTTTTGCGCTTCTGGTGGCTTTCCTCGCCCTTACCCAGCATAGCCCCGAGATTCGACTCCGCCCGCGGCAGCAAGCACGTTACAATAGCCAAGTTGCGACGGAGTACCTCCCGAGTCACTAGCTGTCATTTCTACCTACTCCATACTTGACTTTCCATTTCATTTCTCTTCCCCCCAAAAAGAAAAACTTCCTACTCTCCATCCACTTTTGCTGGATTAATAGTCAACGACCCTGCAAAATGGCTCATGGCTACGTGGGGAGTCTCGTTCCATCTTTGATGATCTTTATCCCTGCTTTCATCGTTTGAATGCTACCCTCCTGGATTCCGTGAAGAAGACCATGGATTCCAACACTACCTTTACCCGATCATACGACGAATCGTTAATTCGAGAATTACCCCAGCTCCAGAGTCTCCGCATAGCTCCTCTCCGTCAGCCCGTCTCGCGCTTGCTGAGCGTGCCTTCGCCGCTGGAGCCGAATGCCAGCCGAGTCCGCGAGGCCACCGCTGCTCCCACGCCCATTAGCTCGGAGGGCATTCTGCCTGGCCCCCGGAATAATGATTCCGTGACCGCGGTTCCCGCGGAGCGTCTGAACCATGCATCGCGGCCGCCGAAGAAGAAGACTGATCCCTCCGTGGACTCGCTCCTTAGCCTCGAGCCCCCGCCGCCCAAGCCCATCCTTCCCGCCTTTGTTAATCTCCGTGCTCTAGAAAGATTCCCTTATTCATCGTTCGACGATGATTCCCATCATCCCCGCAAGCGGCGCCGCGTCGGGGTGCAGGCCGAGACCTTCGCCGAGCATCTGCAGCTGCCCATCCCGCAGGCTCAGAAGGAACAGCGCCCACCCCCATTCGGGCCCTTTGCGATCCTCAATGGGCTCAACGAACCTCCCCCTAATGCCGCTCTTCTGCCGCCCATCGAAGCCGGCTCCAGCCTCACGCAGCTGCTGACTAAACCCTCCCGGGACAGCTCGGTCGTTGAGCCGGCTTCGCTGGCCACTTCCTTCGGGGAGGGTCCGACAGGCGAAAGACGAGAGGGCAGGATTGAGGATATCCTGGCCTCTCCCATTGCCACGAAGACGGCCCTGAGCGATCGCGGTGGCGCTGTGGTCATCGGACTACCAGACGACCCGGTCGCCCCGAATCGGCCGCCGCCATGTGACAAGACCGACGACGGGGAATCGGACGACAAGAAGTCATCCTCTGCCGACGAAAATGAGGAGCCCATATCCCCTAAGACACGGGGCCGTTCTCGTAAGAACCTTCGCAAGTGGACAGAGGAGGAAACCACGGCTCTGTTACGTGGAGTGGTCAAGTGCGGCATTGGGAACTGGACGGCGATCCTGGCTCAGCCGGAATTAAAGTTCAACAAGCGCAGCGCTTCCAACTTGAAAGATAGGTATGGTAAACAGCCATAGCTTCGAGGTGGATTGTACTATGGAGACGAGATCTAGGCCACCAACTGAACACAAATCTAGGTTCCGCGTATGTTGTCCCTGGGCCTACCGGTAAGTCCTCGGTTCTGTGGAAAGCAAATCAGCACCAATTCCAAGCTGACTGTCTACAAGGGCTGCCGACCCGAACGAAGCCACGCGGCAATTGCACGACACTCTGGCTAACGCCCTCTCGCGGGCCGAGACGGAAGGATCTGATGGCACAGCCGGGAAGATTCACTTGCCGCCCCCCCGACCAGCCAATGCGGAGTCCCTCTCCGTGGGGAGCAGCGTGACGGTTGGCTTGAATGAGCCATCTGGAAGTAGCGGCAGCAGCTCCTCGAACACCAAAGAGACCGCTCCGAAGACCACCAACTCTAAGCCGAATTCCACGGCCAAGGCAACTCCTACGCTAACAAGCAAATCCAAATCGACCTTGGAGTCCCTGGGTATCCCGGAGCCACATTTTGCCATGAAATCCCGGCGTCGTTCCCGACGGCCATTCACCGTGGCCGAGGACGAAGCTCTACTCAAAGGGTATGCGGTGCATGGGTTCCAATGGACACTGATCCAGCAGGATACACGGCTGAACCTCGGCCATCGCAGAGCCACGGACCTGCGCGATCGGTTCCGGACCAAATTCCCGCACGCGTACCGCGATGGAGGCTCTGTGAGCGGTCGAACCCTCCACGACCAGGGGAAGGAGGCTTCCGACGCGAGAGATGACAACGACAGTACGAGCTCAGGCAGTAAGCAGGGGGCACAACCTTCCAAACCCCAAGAAACACGATCCGATCTCCCAGGCCAGTCCACCCTAGGACCCATCGATCCTGCTCTTCCTCCGCCTGCTCCGCCTCAGGGTCTGCTAGAAAGCTCATCTAATGCAGCTGCGGCTGCAACCGCCCCGGCGCCGGGTACCGGTGCCGTATTCCCCTTCCCACTGGACGAAAACACAGGGACTAGTGATAACACCTCATGGACGGATAATACATTAGCGCCGATGGTGTGGGATGAGATCGGATAGCGTATCCTGCATGATTAGCCTCTTCCCCCAATTTCGCTTGTAGATTCCGGGTGTTATCCCTGCCTAATGACTCACGCATGTTGCAAATTCTACTTGATATTCTTGGCTCGGTTTCTACTCACTGGTCAATGGTTCGTCCCTATGGAATCAGAACCATCGCGTATGTTCAAGGATATTTGACTTGTCTCGATGTCCAAAAAATAGCCAGGTAGCACAGTACCTCTTACCACCTTAGTTTCCGGTTTTCTCCTACGATCGCGCCGACAATACCTCGCTAGCAAACCCACTGCAGTCAACTTCCAGTCCCTTTTCGGACCAACCACCATTCAATCAACCACGGCAACCTCAACCTCATCCAGGAAAGACACAGCATATAACGTTACAATACCGTATAAAGCAGCCTTTCCATGCCGTCCAGACATAACCCAAGTGCCGCCAGGTAACAGCATCCCATCTCATCTCATCGGCACTACTACTCGGCACTCATATGCAAGTGGGTCAGCTATAGCGCACCCCTAAGAAGCACTTTATCTTTATCTGTATTGTATCTGAATTTGAATCAGGAAAGATGCGTTACGTTTCATGAGTCGGGCAGGGGTTATCATGCACCGGATCCGCATTCTTTCATGGTTGCGGATTTACCCGGGGTGTGGATGCACAGGGGAAATAAGGGGGTAGGGCAGGGTAAGGTAACTTGCATGCATACCGCACCTGGGCTGATACATTCCTTTGGGGTGGAGGGAGGGTCCGGGATGGAGGGGGGGATTTCGGGACCCGGGTTTGGATTTTTGGGGTTGCTGGGAAAGAAATCATTATATGTGGCGTTTCTCATCTTTCGGTGTTTTGAGCTTAGGGTTTATTCTTGGTTCGTTCTGGAGATGGTATATTGGTATACTTCGTGGGGCATGGGCAAGAAGGGACTGGTGTATTCGAGGGCGTGTTCTGGTTTTGTGGAAGTGTGGGCTATACTGAATTCTTGACACTGTCTTACTCACCTGCGGTCTTGATCTCATATTTATATACAGGTGCAGGATTTAGGGCAAATCATCCAGTTGATACACTTTTTCGGAACCGTTGAAAACTAGAACCTCCCGTTGCGCAACGCCTTGTCCGCGAAATCTCGAAATAGATACTCCCGAATGGAATAAAAGTGATTATATCTCAATACCCAAAAACAACCGCACACAAGGCAGATCATTGATCATCGCTGCTCTGATCGTCCGTATCACTCGTCATGACTGTATCCTCCGCATCCAGCTTCTTCAGCACGGCGTCGCCCTTCTTCCCCTTCTTCTCCGCGGCGAACCACGCCTCCCGGCGCCGGGTCTCGCGCTCCTCCTTCCGCGCCTGGCGGAGGATCTTCTCGCGCTGGGCCTGCTCCTGCTTCCCGTGCAGCTCGTTGATGTAGTCGTGCAGGTTGGCGAGGTCGGCGCGCAGCTGCGTCACCTCGTCCGTGGTGGACTGGCGGGCGGTTTCGTTGATCGTGGCCTTTTTCTTAAGGATTGCCAGGTCGCCTTCCAGCTGGGCGATCTGCGCGTCCTTGGCGAAGGCTTCTTCGTCGGTGATTCCACTGTTTCCGGCATTGCTGGGGGAGCCCTGGTCGAAAGCGGCCAGTTCGGCGAGACCTTCCTCCAGCATCGATTCGGGGAAGTAGGCGTGCGTGAACGCTTCGGTGAATTGGTTGGGTCTGGAGGAGGAAGTGGAGAAGCTGGCGAGGAGGAGATGCGTGCTGAAGGTGTAGTCGGCCGGGACGGTTCCCGACGGCTGGGAGGATTCGGACAATGTGTGGTCGTAGCGGGGTTTGACGATGGTGTGAGACATGCGGGTGAGGTCGAGAGATGGGTATGAGAGACCGTTGGGGGGTAGCATGATGAGGTTCGTGATCGGGTGCGTGTAGTCCGCCACGGTTGACGCGTACTTCTTCCGTCCTACGTTCCAGGATAGGACCTTTCCGTTCTGGTGGCCGGAGAGTAGCGTCATTCCATCATAAGAGAGCGTGAGCGTGTGCGCGGCCCCGCTGTCGGCAGAGGGAGGTGCCCATCGGTCTTCGGCGGAGGGCTGAACGGGAGTGGAATGCAGAGAGGGGTCGTGAAGCGGATGTTGGATGGATTGGTTCTTGTAGAAGTCGACCGACTGGATGCTGCCATCTGCGTAGCCGACGTAGAACGCTCGGTCAACGGGGTCGAGGGTCAGGCATGTTGCATTGGCTGACAGGAGATACGTGCGCAAAAGACGGCCGGTGCGATAGTCCCATGCAATCGCAGTGCTGTCTTCCGCAATCGAAACGGCAATGTTGTATCTGCCGGCGCTGTGGCCCACGGCGATAGAGGTGATGGCGGCGCGGTGGTTCGAGAAGGTACGGATCGGGGAATTCGGAGCTTGACGATCACGGCCAGACGGAGGTTTTGTGAAAGAGAGGAGGTCAACGAGCGACCAGACGTGGATGCTCGCATCAGATGAGCCGGAGAGAATGAAGTTGGAGGTAGGGTCGACCACTAGGGAGGTTACCGGCCGCAGATGGGATGCGGTGGTTGCTATTTGTCGACCAGTGCATGTCTGATTGACAAGGCGCCCATTAGCAACAAGCTAAGCAAGAAGTCATAAATGATATATCCTCAAGCACGACTCACCTCCCACAAAATAAGACGGCCACCTTCTGTGCCCAAAACAACGACATCCCCATTTTTACCCCCAGCGAGTGCGATACTACGTATGCGCTCCGGGAAGGGGATTGTGGCCTCCTGGTTGCCCTTCTCCCTGCTATATACGTGGACAATTGCCTTCTCCGACTGTGCAGCAAACACATGCGACGGGCTCACAGCCAGGCAATTGGCCGCCGTCGAGCTCTTCTTGAAGGTGGAGCGCAGATTAAGTGTGGGCTGAAACTCGTGCACGCAGATTCCGACATCTCTTAGACTAGCAGACGCCGGGGTCTTCCCCGACGCCACAGTCGACGCAATAAAACACTCCGAGAGCATAACGTATCGATCCACGCAAGGAACTTGGAGCACGAATGGGAGATCTCAAGTCAACGTCTCTCTCTCTCTATCGCTCTCCGAACTTTTTTTTTGAGATACGCCAATCGATAACCGGCTGGTTTGCACTGTTTGCTTGGTTCAAGCTAACTAACTAGTTATGCATGAGTCTAGTGATTATGTCAGCCAGCATAAGGAGGCTCAATTATCCCTGTGCTTCCTCGTACTCTACTTCGTACTGTACAAACAAAATCTCATGATCTCATCTTCCTCCCTCCTTGGATGATTTCTTGGTGAGCGACAGTCCCTTCCTTGGTCTCCTAGTTCCCCTAGTATCCCTCGTTACTGACGAATCTGGAACAAGCACAGCGAGCTCCTTGGGATCTACGACTCCTGTACAACCACTGCCAAAGTAGCGTGTATAGCTGCGCGCAGCTTCACCACCTCCAAGAACTTTTGGTGGCACACATGGAATTGCTGGCCTCCCAATGGTATCTCTGGTCCATCTAAGCCAATCTGCGATCTCCGCCCGCCGCAGTCAAGCTGGAATCCTCCCACCTGCTACTTAAATTGCGCTCAGCGTTGAGGCAGCATGGGCCAATCTAAGGGCTGCGCCTACGGCAACCGATGCAAGGGGCTTATTTCCAGGGGCCGGCAACCTGAGATTGCCCGGCGCAACGTCTATGTTGATTAGACAGCCGCACAGAGGACCTTGTGACGTTCGCCAAAGGACTGGCACAGACGCCCTCCATCTGCATGTCTCATTCCTTTCTAATAGACGATATGCAAACCCAGAAAGAGAGCGCGGACCACCCACGTTGCCCTGTGCCTGCAGGTGGCGCACGTCCGGACCTTGGCCCAATGACTGTGCCTACTTCACGATCCCACCTCTCTCTGGTATGCAAGGAAATGGGCGTAATGGCCCTTCACTCTTCACCTATGTTCCAGAGTGTTAGACGACCCTCCCACAGGGGGCGAACACGCATGCCCAATGTCTTTTTCCCTGTCACCGCAAGGCAGTCAAGGGATACTTGAGCCGATGTGAAGCCCTGGTATAAGGTCTGGTGGGCCGCTTCAGCGCTCATGTTATGGTTTTCTTTCCGTTCCCTTTCTTTAATTGCTGTTAAAGGAACGGCATTAGATCTGACTGACCCTTTAGCCTTCGTTGCTCATCATATTGACCTAGCAGCCATGTCTTCGACGGACGGCCATTCCGTCAAGATGCAGTTTCATCTGCAAGAACACAATTACCACCATGCAATATCTGCAAATCTCCCAACATTTGTCAACAGGAGCGTACCAAGCTACAGTGTACCGAATCATGTTCTCAATGTGAGAGGTAACAAATCGTCGTCGCCCCGGTACTCGCCCAATATCCAACCTTGGAAGAGACAGCAGGCCCCGAGCTCATTGTCATTTGTTCCTTCGCCATCGCCCCGCATTGAACAACCAGAATATACCACGGCGCAACCACGGACCAGTTCGGAACGCCCTCCTGTGTACATGTCCCCTTTCCGCTCGGTGCGCAAGATGAAGCAGCCATTTGAGCTGCGTCTGCCGTCCTCTCCTTCCACGGAGAGCCTTGCTGCAAGTGGCAAAGAGTCCCCATTGTCTCAAAAACCATCCAAGACTAGGACGCTTCGCCCATGGCGTTCAGATCAGAATCTCCGAGTCACGAGCATCGACTCTTTTGGTCTTCTGCCCAGCCCGCCTCTGTCAGACACCAGGTCACCACACGACTCACCTTCGTTCTATTTTTCGCCAAAGCCGGGATCGGAATCGGACTACAGTCAAAAGAGTCCCAATGGCTGTGGCTGCGTTGCAGGCAGAGAATCGTGTCGCGATTGCTACACCTCTCCTCAAAGCGAACCACGACAGGCTCCCAAAGACGTCAAAGGGACCCCGCATGTACGCATGGCGCACTCACATCTAGCCAGACAATGCGAAATAAGCGATGGGCAATTGACGCCTGCTTCAACCTACTCGGAGCGCATGTCATCGCCAGCTCCTTATTCCGACTGTGAACCGATTGGAAAAAGGAATTTCTCTAACTCATCCATTGGCGCAGGGAGGAGCAGATCAGGGACGGTGTCTAGTGATGGAAGTTGGGCTCCCAGCAGCTTGTCATACTGGGAGCCTTGGCTCCAGCGTGCGCCAGTGGAGGGCGCAGAGGGCCAGGGCGAGAGGCTCAAGGAGCTGAATCGACGAAGGATACAGATTGTGCAGAAAAGCCCTCCACCTCCTCCACGGAAAGTTGAATTGAAAGCAGCTAGACCGGCAGTGAGTCTTCTCTCAGAACACGAGTAGCATGAAACTGACCCTGAAACAGATGTACGCGGTAGCAACCAAGACGAAACCCAAGTTGGTTGATATATCACGCCAGTCGTCCCCGGCAATGAGCTACTCGCTCCCAACGCCACAGCATCCTATTCCATCCACTCCTGATCAAGGTCAGCAAGAGATATCAGCCTTCAGTCCCGAAACGCCTCTGGAAATGTCCGACAGCGGGTATATCACACATCACTCATGCTATTCACCTAACGACTATCCCCACGCCAAGGCTCCAGTTGAGGAGGACGAGGACGATGATGAAGAAGACGAAGACGACGATGATGTGTACACAGACATCAGCTCTGTCGCTTCCGAGACTGTTGGTGAGACCATGATCGACACCAAGTCGGCTCCCAGCCCAGAACTACCCAAATCGTCACCCAAGCCAGAGGTACCACCAAAGTTTGCTGCGTCTGTCCAGGTATCGCCCGGCCGTTCCTCAACCTCCACCAAGTCGGAGAAGGAAGAGCTGGAGAAGTGGTGGGACCACGAATGGACTATCGAACAGCTGGAGCTGTCTGTCAAAGACTTCCCACGGAACATGCTCCGCCTTACATCACCCGTCATCATGTTTCTTCGCCATAATAATGAGAGGGCCCTTTTGCGGCCTTTCCGCACCATCTTCCCCAGCGTTGCTGAAAACCTGCTGGACGGCTTATGTGCCGCTCTGATTGCACGGAACTATGTTGTCTCTTTGGCAACTACCCACCAAAGGAAGAGTCAGCTCAACCAACGATCGCGGCTGGACACAGTCCCGGAAAAGGCCACCGCAGTGTCAGGGACTACCAATCATACCACCCCATCACGTCAGGTTCTTGAAACACGCAGCATGCAGCTTCGCAAGGACCTGGATAGAATTGTCGAAAAAATGCTCTTCGCTATATGCGGACAGGCGGAGGAGCATCTGAAAAGCGCCGTACTTGTTCTCGCCCAAGTGCTCGAAGCGAAAAACTAGGCGGTCACTCATTCAACCTTTTTCCTTGCTGTCTTTTCCTTCTTAACGCACCGATCCCCCTTATTCCCATAACCCATTTGAGATTCTTTCATACCTCCCCATTTCCTCGATGAGCCAGTCTTCCTGACTATACCACTCGTTCTGTCAAGTTCATGTCGGACTGCATTGCTGCCATTCTCTTGTCCCACTTCACTCACTCCGAATTCTCCTGGTGGCCTGTCACCGTCTAATCTCTTTACGTCTGCTACTCTTTGATTTGCTTATGAATTCACTCCGATAGCCACTACGGTTGATGTATAATTTCTAGTGGTCCCCAGTACCTAGACTCTAATGATACCCTGCCAACCTGAAACATGTCACGAACATCTCCACCACCGTACTGTAAGCCAACCATAGCCCTCTATAGAGTATAGACACCCTGAATACAGCCAGGAGAGCCACCAGGGAGGGATCAATTAATCAGCATGAACCTTGCGTCCTGAAGGGGATTAGTGGGCATGCAGCGGCCAACCTGAGTCAGCCGCCGGCGGAACCGCAGCCGAACTCCGATATCAGCTTGAATGTTTCCCGCGGAATCGAAACTACCTACCAGTGCATTATCTCTTCTTCTAGGCCTTCCTCCCTTTCCCTCTTCTTTGCTTCAGAAACAAAGATTCCCCATACACAAACCTCGATGATGGCAGCTCCCTCCACGAACCGCCTACGGCTCCTCTGCTCGTCCCGGCGAGTGACCACCGCCACTCCCAGCAGCACATTCCTCACCCGCAGCTACGCCACGACCGAGCCGTCCTCCGCCACCGACAGCAGCACCAGCACCACGACGACCCCACGCCGGCGCACCACCTTCACCGACCGCCTGAACTCGGGCCCCTCCTTCTCCGACTTCGTCTCCGGCGACGCTGCCGCCGACACCATCGCCGACCCGAATGAAGCCTATGCGCTGAAGACGGCGCTGGTCGGCCCCGCGGGCCGCAAGAAGGAGATGACGCGGCTGCCGTCGTGGCTGAAGACGCCGATCCCGGACTCGAAGAACTACCAGCGGCTGAAGAAGGATCTGCGGGGGTTGAACCTGCACACGGTGTGCGAGGAGGCGCGGTGCCCGAACATCTCGGACTGCTGGGGGGGCGGCGACAAGGCGGCGGCGACGGCGACGATCATGCTGATGGGCGACACGTGCACGCGGGGGTGCCGGTTCTGCAGCGTGAAGACGCAGCGGCGGCCGCCGCCGCTGGACCCGCACGAGCCCGAGAACACGGCCGAGGCGATCAGCCGCTGGGGGCTGGGGTACGTGGTGCTCACGAGCGTCGACCGCGACGACCTGGCCGACGGCGGCGCCCGCCACTTCGCCGAGACCGTCATCAAGATCAAGACCAAGGCCCCCAGTATTTTGGTAGAATGTCTGACCGGCGACTACATGGGCGATCTGGAGATGGTCAAGCTGGTCGCCCGCTCCGGGCTGGACGTCTACGCCCACAACGTCGAGACCGTCGAGGCCCTCACCCCCTTCGTCCGCGACCGCCGCGCCACCTTCCAGCAGAGTCTGCGCGTCCTCGACGCCGCCAAGCAGGCCCGCCCCGACCTCATCACCAAGACCTCCTTGATGCTCGGCTTCGGCGAGACCGATGAGCAGATCGCCGATGCCCTGCGCCAGCTGCGCGCGGTGAATGTGGATGTCGTCACGTTCGGCCAGTACATGCGCCCCACCAAGAGACATATGGCCGTCCACGAATATGTCACGCCCGATCGCTTCGAGATGTGGCGCCAGAAGGCCCTGGAGATGGGCTTCTTGTACTGTGCATCCGGCCCGTTGGTCCGCAGCAGTTATAAGGCTGGTGAGGCGTTCATCGAGAATGTCCTGAAGAAGAGGCGCGCCGGGGGTACGGTGGGCGCCGAGCCCGTCGAGAAGAAGGTCTCCGTTGACGAGATCGCTCGGTAAATCAGCAGCGTCTCGTTTCTTTCTTGTGTGTGTGCTTTGGTATATCGGTTTCCTCCGGCGTAGGGTTAGCATGATCTGTTTTCGGTCTCGGTTTCACATTCGACTATTCTGGTATCTGGTTTCCACACGGGGTGTGCTGTGCTATGCTACTACTACTTTCTACATAGACCCTAAAACTTCAATCCCGGCTGATCGGCTGATGGGGTTGGTTGGCTGTCAATCAAACATAATTTCCATACATGTATGTTCATTTCAATGAGATATTGTCAACGTATCAACAAGCTATCAAATCGAGCATTATGACTCGCATAATGATCCTAATCGGCCGTTCAATTAACCAATCCGTAGTGCTGCAGCCTTCTGCTGCATACCTTGGAATGTACCCACTTGCTTCCTGGTTCACGCCAACCACAAATGTAATCAATCTTACTCGTTCGTTCTAACTCATGACTCTCCAAAAGCGTGGCTTGATGATGGCATGACAGAGACCCGGTTGGATGGGCATTCTCAAGCCGAGCCTCGGGCTATAAAATCAAAGAAAAAAAAGGTATTGCAAGAAAATAATCAAGAAGAAAAATCGACCGAGATTGTTGTTGCGTGGAGATATCTGAGCGAGAAAGTTTGAAAATGAGGAAATTCGCTCTTCAATGTGTCGTTTCCATGTGTTCCTTGCCGAGTAGTTGGTGGGAAAATGATGGTCCATTCGATCGTTCGGTCATAGACAGTATTTACAGACTCCAGGCCTTGTGTCGTGACCGAATTATACGAGCAGTTCTTTGACATCATCCCGATTGAGTCCAAGCAGGTACAGGATGTCTACGAGGCTCTCTCCGTTGAGACGAGTAGGGGCCTCAAGCTGGACCTTGCTCTTGGCGCGCCAGGCAACTCCAAGCCCAGCCGCGTGGAGCATGAGGAGGTCATTGGCACCGTCGCCCACAGCAACGACCTGAGAGATCGGGATTCCGTTCTGCTCCGCGATCGAGTGCAACAGCGTGCGTTTCTGGGCCGCGTCGATGATCGGGTATGATGGCACCAGCTTGCCCGTCAAGGTTTGTGTGGTGGGGTCGATTTCAAGCTAGCAAGGTCAGTTACTGTGCTACCCGGGCGGAACACATGAAAATTAAGGTCACGTACATGATTAGCAAAAGCATAGTCGAGGCCAAGCTCGCCAGCAAGCCACTCCGCCAAAGGCTGGAAACCTCCGCTCAAAACTGCCATCTTGCAGCCAAGAGTCTTCAAGGCCTTGCACAGCTCGCGTGCGCCAGGGGCGATGGTGATGATCGACTTCAGCTTCTCGAAGACGTCTGCGGGGACACCCTTCAGTAGGGAGACCCGCTCCTTCAAGGATGCAGAGAAGTCGAGTTCACCGTTCATAGCACGGGCCGTAATTTCCTGTCGGCTCGGTCAGTACAAAATTTCTTTGAACCACAGCATTCGACCAGGACTGACCGAAACTTCCTTCTCGACACCGATGAACTTGGCAATCTCATCGATGACTTCGTTCTGGATTAGTGTGCTGTCCATATCGAAGACAAAGAGGCGCTTGTGACGACGGAAAACACTCTCCCGTTGAAGTACGACCTCGACATTCCATTCCCGCTCGAAACGCCAGATGCTTTCATGTTTGCGAAGGTCTGCGAAGGTCAGGTATTCCGGGTTGGGGGGCGGGGAGAAAGTGACTTCCACCACCCGAGGATGCTCATTAGCCTCCAGGCAACGGTGTGAGGTGTTCGTGCGCTGGTAGGGTGTCGGAAGAGACTCGATGATCTGAAGGAAGTTGGTCAGGCATAGTTGCGACACAAATGGGCCGTACAAATGGTCGAGAGGCTCGGGCTCCGGCGCAGGGGGCTCCCGAGGGAGTTTCTCGATGTCGATGGTGGGGGCAGAACCGACGGGGACGGTGGGCGAGGGCAGCGTATCTCCCGGCTTAGCATGCGGGGAGGAGTCGGGGTGCAGGTGAGGATGAATGGGATCCGCAGATTTGTAGAAGATAGTCGCGACCAGTTGCTGAGTACCAGTCTGCAGGGGGTTGGCGTGGGAGTGAAACATGCTGTGGATGATGCCGCTCTCAGTCACCTTCTCAGGGTCGGGACTGATAGGATTCGCCTTGAGGGACAAGGACGCGAAGGAGGACTCAGGGACATTCCCAACATTTCCAGCGTTCCCAGCATTTCCAATCACATTGCCGATAGTCTGGATGGGAACCGAGGGCTTGTATTGCTGGTGATCCTGAATGAAGGAGCTGCTGGAAAGTGTCTGTCGCAACACGGGCCGGGTTGGACGGGAGTTGGCGGGGTTAGGCGAGGCCATTGTTGAGGAGCGGTTGATATCTCGGGACTAAAGGAGATTGATTAGATGCGCGGAGAAGGAAGGCTGGCTCAAAGTGGAGTGGAGAGGGGATGTGATGGAAGGCCCTAGACGATCAAGACAGCCCACCAGCCGGGAAATCAACCCTGGAGAAGCAGAGACAGCAGCAAGGCGGACGAGTCAAGAAAAAAAGCTGGCAAGCCGTTGTCGAGGTTCGTCGGTCGCTTTTCCCCTGCAGCATCCATTGGGGATCGGCGGGCACGTGGGGAGAAATGTCACATGATGAGCCGGGCCGAGGGGAAAAAGATGCCAGTTGGTGGGCTTGACCGCCCGGCAGAAATTATGATGGGTCCTTCATTCATTCACAAGCAGGCATCATCATCATCATCATCATCATCTTTGCCTCATTATGTGGGGTAGATAGATGTTTGCTATGCAAAACAACAACCACAGACTACTCCCACCATGACTAACTCAACCAGTACTCGAGTACGAGTACATGTACTTGAGTAATCGATCGGTGGATAATCATGGAAGATCAGGGTGGTCTGTCACATTTAATAATCATCATTCTTCTTCGTTCGACGCTAATTCGTTTTCACAGCCCACGGGGAGCAAGGTGTCCTTGATCCTTGACACTTTGGATAGACCTGCACCTGCTGCGGGAAACGGAGTACTTTGATGGACCATGATTGATTTAATTTAATTATGATTAATCATGAGTCTAATCTACATCATTCGTCTCTGTTCGTCTCTCCGCCGAAAGTTCCATCAGCCAAGTGAGACAACCGGGATTCCTCCTCGGCTTTCGCGATTTATCAGATTTATCAGCAGAAGCTGACCAAAACGGCTGAGATAAGCCGCCCCGGGGAAGCGCAGGCACCGGCAGTGCAAGTATTGCGTGATTTCCCCAGAAGCCGAGAGAAGGATTTTTTCTGCCCTTCTCCCCATCGGGCAAGCGGTCACAGGCGATGTCGTGATCGCGAGCCCTGCAGAATGGCCCAGCAAGTATGGAGGGAAGAGGGCGAAAGGGAGAACGGACTCCCCGTTTTCCCGATGATGTCGTGATTGCCCCTGCCTGGTCCCTCTTATATCGGAGTCCTCGAATTCGTCCTCTGTTGTGTCTTGTCTACAGCAATCCTCGCCTCCTATCCCTTCTCTCGCCTAATCCGAATCATACTTCTTCAGGCCTTTCTCATTATCATACAAATAGACTTGTCTACTTTCGTCTTCTCCTCAATTCCATTACTTAACTTCTATCGCCTTGCTCCTCTCTCTATATTAGCACTACTCCTAGTCAAGATGCCTGCCAAGATGTCTGACAACTACCCCTCTGATGGCGAGGCCATTGACTCCAGAGACTCTGGCTATGTCAGTGGCAGCTCGAGTGATGACTATTCTCCTGAGATTGTCTTCACCAAGCCACACTTGAAGTTCCTCAACAGACAATTGCAGTTCCTCGAGCCTCAAGGTCAGTCCGAGTTGTTCTGAGATAGCCCTGGACCAAGTAACTAACAAAATCGATCAGACGTCCTGAGATGGTGTGTCACTTCACTGCCTCACCTTTACCAGACCACTGCCTTTGGCTTGACTGGTCTGGTCACTATCGATATGTTGTCCAAGTTGGCTGTGCCCCGGCCTCAGATGGTCGACCTGATCTTCCTCGATACCCTCCACCACTTCCCCGAGACCTTGGCTCTGGTCGACCGCGTCCGTGAGAAGTACCCTTTGAACACCATCCATGTCTACAAGCCCCAAGGCTGTGAGACCGAGGAGGACTTCGCCAAGAAGCACGGTCCCCGCCTCTGGGAGAAAGATGACCAGTTCTACGACTGGGCTGCCAAGGTTGAGCCCGCCCAGCGCGCCTACCGTGAACTTAACGTTCACGCCGTCCTCACTGGCCGCCGCCGTAGCCAGGGTGGCAAGCGTGGTGACATCGACATCATTGAGGTTGACGAGGCTGGCTTGATCAAGATCAACCCTCTCGCCAACTGGTCCTTCGATCAAGTCAAGCAGTACGTCAAGGAGAACAACGTCCCTTACAACGAGCTCCTCGACCGTGGCTACAAGAGTATCGGCGACTACCACTCCACCCAGCCCGTCAAAGAGAACGAGGATGAGCGTTCTGGGCGCTGGAAGGGCCAGGCCAAGACCGAGTGTGGCATCCACAACCCCCGCTCCAAGTATGCACAGTACCTCATGGAGATGGAGCGTAAGCGCCAGGAGGAAGCCATTTCGCAGGCTCTCCAGACCTCCCTCACGACTTCTGCTCAATGATTCCATCCCGAGATCTGATTTTCTCTCTTTGCATATACCACGGCGTTCACATTTCATCGGAGGTTTAGCGGAGTTCACATAGCCTTGATATCACTCTTCTGCTCTTTACATACGACTTGCTGTTCCCTGGGCCTGGAATCTTGGGACATTATGTGTCATGAATTTTTCTGTCTGCTGCTTTTTATCCAAATGTACATAATGGGGACCGAAACTCATCCGCCCAACCCTGATCCTTCGGGACTACTGTACATACCGGGTCGGCGGAGAAATTTACAAAAGCACTCGGTACTTTAATGACTGCAATACATCATTCTATTTCAAGAAATTCTTTTCACATGTCACTAAATATGTTGCTTCCTCTGTTGGCTAGGAGCAGTATACGTACCCTTGTACCCACTAATTATGGTGCGGCCACGGTGGGGTTCTGTACCACGCAGGGTTTTCGTCTGAGACATTGAGCAATAAGCGGTGTATTCCCAACTAATCCCTCTCATATCGTATCTTCCGCAACTGGGAATCCTTTTGTGTATCTTCGCGGCAATAGATAGCTTTTGTAGACAGGAACTACAGTGATTTACATGCCCATTTGCAATCAGCAATCCTGCAGTGACTTTCCTCTTTTCTTCGCTGAAATCCATCTCAAAAGAGGCGTTGTGAGGGTCTAAATGCTGTCGCAGTCACCCCCAGGATTTATGTTTTCCTGCACGTGAGCACAAGAATGAGCTCGAGGTTGTTGGTATTTCATTCGAGATCGACAGCAACACAGCATTGTCTTTACACTTAAGCACTCCGAGATGAGTTTGGGCTTCTAAGACAGTTTTGATGGGCGATCGCCAGTCGATCCTGGCTATACTAATGGTGTGATCAACCGACAACTTGGCATGGGATTGAGACATTCTGACACACCCAGGGATCTTATCTTATCAATCTCATCTGTTTGTAGAGAAGGGGTTACTGTACCGACCAAGTCGTGCACACTCTCAGCCACAGACACATCTACACACTTCATGGACAGAAAGCAAAACCAGCCCAATTGATTGCTTTTGCGTGATGAACAGAGGTTGGATTAAGGCTTTTGTCCGGACTAACTAAGAAAACACAGGAGGGTCTAGCTCGTCTGGGGTGACGTATACCGAAGGGTCTTGTATCCACTGTGCAACAGCCGTGTCAAGCCACGACGAACAGCACAACCCTATTGCTGGACCATGATATCCAAAAGACTTCTGGTATTGGATGGACCATGGGGACATTGCCTGCGAATCCAGCCTGATCTCTTGATGCTACGCACTACATGTCATATACTGCTGATCCATGGCAGCAGCAGCTCCTGGGACGTACGTAAGCTGAGAGTTGGGGCATGTCTACCACCTGCTTTGAAAGAACTTTTAAGGGATTTGGTTTTCAAATTGCAACGGTGCCAGATCTGTGGGTGACGCATCTCAGGTTTCCAGATGTCAGCCGTGTGCTGTGCCGCGTTGGACCCTGAGACCCTGGACTAGGCAGTCACGAACCTCAACGGAGTGAGATGGACAGTTCCATCTGCAGGCCGCAAGGCTCAAGCGCGTTGAGGTCACCTGGGGATGGTTTGGATGAACCCCATGTCTCGGTAGGGTCTATGTGCTACCAACCCTGTCGACATAAATGCCTGGTATCGCATCATTTCTAGAAACTCGTGATACTGCCCACCCCAACCTCGACATTCAGAGAGATAGATTCGCCCAGTAATGTTTCCTGGCTCTCATGGTCATGGATTCATGTCCTTAGACACGGTATTAGGCTCTTAGTCAATAGTTTTTTCATGAATGCAAACTAGACTCGATGATATGGTGTTGAATGCAAGTAAAGGTTAGGGCAAGCGGGTCACCTGAGCAGCAACGTGCCAAGATCCGCCCCGCGGATCAAGAAAAAAAAATCCCCTCCCCGATGGCGTCAGCGATCACGCAAGCCGGACTGGGGATGTCGTGATTGTTCTGGGTACCCACGTGACCCACTGAGCCTAGGATCGGAGACGGGGAGGGGTTCAACTTGGAGATTGACACCTGAAGGAAGCCTGAGCCGATCCGCCGATCGGAGGAGGCTCCTCCCAGCTTCGTTTCATCTCGGCTTTAAAGGTTGCATGAGGATCGTCTCGGAGCATCGCAATCATTCTGTCGGGATGCTGGGGCGCTTTCCCTCCGACACATCTATCTACGTGTTCATGTTGAACACCCCTGAAAATCATGGCTTCTTACGGGTATAACGGGCCTCCATGCTTGCCTCGGATTGCCGCCGTGGGAGATTATGTGGCTGATACTGGAGGTGCACGATGACGACGCTGGTGCTTTTTCGGTTGCTCAGATCTCCGAGGGACTCGTGTCTTCGAGCAATTAGGGGGGTTGTGGGGTAGAGGAGGAAGTCATGGACGGATGGGTGGATGGATGGGTGGATGGATGGGTGGTAATGAATCGATTGATACTTCGTATAGTTCAGAGATCCTCAAGCAAACAAAGATGTGCCTTCTAGAAGCCGGCTAGAAATAAGGGTACAGGCATAGCATGCTCAGAGCCTGGAATGGCGCAATCGGAGGCAGAAATCCGTGCGACGGAGGGGCAAAAAGGCAAAATGAAAAAAAAGAAGAAAAAGAAAAAGAAAGTCAGGTACATCCATCATAGAGTTTACAGTTTACAATTTCACCTCGACACAACAATTGACAAAGTGACGAGGATAACATACGTAGACCCTCCCCGAACCAAGAGTCGGGCTGCTCCACCATCTGACGAAGCCTGGATTTCCTCAGTTGTCTGGCCATTTTTAGTCTTCCATCCCATAGACGAATAGTTACTCCAACCTGGAATTTCCTTGGTCGTGTTCAACCAGGTTGATTTAGTAGTAGTAGTAGTAGTAGTATCTTTTTTATCTCCGCGGGCATTTACTTAGTAACTTAGTTTTCCCCCCTCCCCTCCCTCTCGTCTTTCTTTTAACTTGTTCCCCCTCCATCCATTCCCTTCCTCTGCCCCTCTCTCTCTCTCCATTTATAAACTTCTCTTCTTCCCTCACCCCCACCTCCATTCGGAGTTCCCTTTTTTTCCTCCTCTCCTCTTACATCCTCCTTTCTCCTCCTCACATTCCCTCCATTCACCATGGCCAACTCTCCTCACGGTGGTGTCCTTAAGGACCTTCTCGCCCGCGATGCTCCCCGCCACGACCAGTTGGCCGCCGAGGCCGAGATCCTCCCCGCCATCTCCCTCACTGAGCGCCAGCTCTGCGATTTGGAACTCATCATGAACGGTGGTTTCAGTCCTCTCGAGGGTTAGTCAGATATTCCAGGTCACTCCAGGTCCAATTGCTATTATTGGACCGCAAAACATTCGCAGGCTAACTTTAGCCCAGGCTTCATGACGCAGAAGGACTTCGACGGGTATGTGACCATTGCATCGCATTTACATGCTGCTACAAACCAAGCGATTCATTCAACAAAACTTGTTTTGTTTGAAGTCGTTGGAAAACATTGAAAGCGAAGCAACCAGTGTGCTGATCGTCATCTCCGCTCTCTAGTGTTTGCGAGAACTGCCGCCTCGCTGACGGCAACGTCTTCTCCATGCCCATTACCCTCGATGCCTCCCAGCAAACCATCGACGACCTCAAGCTTAAGGCCGGCTCTCGTGTCACCCTTCGTGATTTCCGTGACGATCGCAACCTGGCCATCCTGACCATTGAGGACATCTACCGCCCTGACAAGTGAGTCAATACCCGTTTTACTGTCTTGTGAACGTGTGACGACGAAAAAAAGAAATAAAAAAGTCTCTCGGTGCTCGCGATGGCCTGATCGACGTTTCAAAATCAAGTTGAAGCGGGAGTGGCATCGCTTGGCGTTCCGTCGGTCTACGGCAAGCGGGCGTTACAGAGTGCCGGGGACTTGCAGATAGTGGGTCTCGATGACGCGGTTGAACGGTTGCGCTAACCAGTGCGCTTTTACCCCTGATCTAGGACGAAGGAAGCCAAGCTGGTCTTTGGCGGTGATGAGGAGCACCCTGCCATCAAGTACCTGAACACCAAGGTCCAGGAATTCTACATTGGTGGCAAGCTCGAGGCTGTCAACAAGCTCAACCACTACGACTATGTCGGTCTTCGCTGTACGTCGTCATCACCATCCGTGCGCGGATACCTGAAACAATAATGCAAAGCGCCAGGCTGACCTTGTGGACCTGATTTCTAGACACTCCCGCGGAATTGCGCGTCCACTTTGACAAGCTCGGCTGGACCCGAGTTGTCGCTTTCCAGACTAGGTATGTGTGGCTGATCTAGACTCTGTCCTGTTCTCCCTCCTTGTCCCAGAACCTGACTAACGATCAATCAGAAACCCCATGCACAGAGCTCACCGTGAACTGACTGTCCGCGCTGCTCGTGCCCGTCAGGCCAATGTCCTGATCCACCCCGTCGTCGGTCTGACCAAGCCCGGTGACATTGATCACTTCACCCGTGTCCGTGCCTACCAGGCTCTCCTCCCCCGCTACCCCAACGGCATGGCCGTTCTCGGTCTCCTGCCCTTGGCCATGCGTATGGGTGGTCCCCGTGAGGCCATCTGGCACGCCATCATCCGTAAGAACCACGGTGCCACCCACTTCATCGTCGGCCGTGACCACGCTGGTCCTGGTAAGAACTCCAAGGGTCAGGAGTTCTACGGCCCTTACGATGCTCAGCACGCCGTTGAGAAGTACAAGGACGAGCTTGGTATCGAGGTCGTCGAGTTCCAGCAGGTCACTTACCTGCCCGACACCGATGAGTACCGCCCCAAGGACGAGGTTCCCGCTGGCGTCAAGACCCTCGACATCTCCGGTACCGAGCTCCGCAACCGCCTGCGTACCGGTGCCCACATCCCCGAGTGGTTCTCCTACCCCGAGGTTGTCAAGATCCTCCGCGAGTCCAACCCTCCCCGCTTCAGCCAGGGTTTCACCATCTTCCTTACTGGTTACATGAACTCCGGCAAGGACGCCATCGCTCGTGCTCTTCAGGTCACCCTGAACCAGCAGAGCGGTCGCTCCGTCACCCTGCTGCTCGGTGACACCGTCCGCCACGAGCTCTCCTCCGAGCTGGGCTTCAGCCGCGAGGACCGCCACACCAACATCCAGCGCATCGCCTTCGTTGCCGGTGAGCTGACCCGCGCCGGTGCGGCCGTCATCGCTGCCCCCATCGCTCCCTACGAGGAGTCCCGCAAGGCTGCCCGTGACGCCGTCACCCAGGGTGGTGGTAACTTCTTCCTTGTTCACGTCGCCACCCCTCTCGAGCACTGCGAGAAGACCGACAAGCGCGGTATCTACGCCAAGGCTCGCCGTGGCGAGATCAAGGGCTTCACTGGTGTCGACGACCCCTATGAGGCTCCCTCCAACGCCGATCTCACTGTCGACGTTTCCAAGCAGAGCGTTCGCAGCATTGTGCACGAGATCATCCTCATGCTCGAGAGCGAGGGCTACTTCGACCGCAACTAAATTAGCGTAGGCGCTTTCGGAAAACTTTTGTGATTTTATTTTCTTGTATCATGGTATCATGTGGAATACAGGCAGGGCTTGTGAGATCCAGGGTGATTTAGAAGGACAATTGTCTATAGAGATTACTGGCTTTGAATATTATTATTGATTCCCCCACTGCATAGTAACTATGCTACTGCAATTGCTCTTAAGTAAGCTAAGCCCGATTGAGACAGAAATGCAAACACGCGAAACACCAACACGGCTCTTCCGTCTTGCAACCTTCAATCTCCGCATTTCAGTTATTCAAGTTCCTCCTCCAACAATAACCACACAACTGTCACAACTCTTGAATCCCTGAGGATGTTGTCTCCTCGCATGTCCGTCTCTCGAATAGCGGGCCTGAATCGCCCGCTGCGATTGCCGGTGCTACACAACTCTCGTCGCCTCACTCAACGACCATTTACGCAGACTTCGCGACAACTCGTTCTAGCCCCGCCGCCCAGTCGCCCTCAACTCGACTTCCTCACGCCCACCTCCACCAGCCTCCCTCTTCCCCCGTTGTCCATCCACCTCCGCCGTCATGTTGCCCGTCTCATCTCCACCGAGAGCCGCAACTATTACCGCCGACGCATCTCAGGCAGCCTCAAGCTCGCTCTCTCATTCACCGCCATCCTCCTCCTTTTTAATGTGGTCCAAATCGGCGTTAACCAAGCCGAGCTCGAACACCAATGGCCCACGCCCGACGAATGGTCGTGGAAGAACCGCTGGCGACTGCGGTCGGCGCAAGCGCACCAGAACCCGGAGAAAATCGGCAAGCTCATGACCGACTGGGCCATGGTCCGGAGTTTCCTGCGGGACCTGCTGGAACAGCTCGAGGATCCGGAACTCGAAGGCAAGGGCATCGTGGACCAAGCCGAGGGCGGATTCCTGGTGGACGGGGTCGGGAAAACGGGCTACGACATCACCGCCAAGAGCGAACCATGGCGCCGGGGCTACTACCAGGCGCTGATGGGCGCCGCCAAAGCGGCCGAGTCCCTCGAAGGCTGGATGACGGATCGCAAGCAGCTTGTCTCCGCGCCGGCCGAGTACGTCGTCGGGCCCTCCAACCCGCGGCCCAAGCCCATGCCCACGAAGCAGAAGAAGGTGCTCCACGAGGAGGACTGCGAGCCGGCCTCCCCGCCGCCGCAGTCCTTCTACGTGAAGATCCTCACGACGCGCGGCTTCACCACGGGCCAGAAGGTCGAGGCGGCGCTCGCGTACGCGGACTGGCTCGCCTATAAGGGCCTGGCAGCCACCGCGGAGGAGGTATACCAGTGGGCGATGGACATCGCGGTCTCCGGCACCACCACCACCACCACCAGCGACCCGATCGCGGTGGTGGACACGAAGACGGGCATCCTCCGCAACGACGGCCAGCACTTCCCGTCCGAGAACATCCTGCGCGTGTCGACGGCGCAGGCCGTCCACCAGGCCCGCCAGGGCAACCTCCCGACCGCGCTCTCGATCTTCACCTCCGTGCTCAAAGCCCGCCGCTCCATCCCCGCGGGCGTGGGCGAGCCCACCACTGCGTACGCCCCGACCCTGCCGCGCTCGCCGGACCCCTTCCGCTCCTTTTTCAACAAGCTGCAGACCACCCTCCGCCCCGCCGCCTACCCGCCCCCGCCACCCACCGGCGACGCCCCGCCCGCCCGCACCCCGGCCACCGTCTGCGACCAGGCCGCTCTCATGACCTACATCGGCGAGATCCTCTTCGCCTCCTCCTCCCAGGAATCCGGCCTCGCCTGGACCCGCGACGCAGTCGACATGGCCGAGGCCACCATGCTCGAGCTGGCCTCCCCCGGCTCGGATCCCGAACCCGTCGCCAACGTCCGCTGTGCCGACTGCCTCCGCGTCGGCCTCGCCAACTGGAAGACCATGGTCAACCAGCTCATCGCCCGCGCCGAACAGGAAGAAGATGAGGCCGTTGAGAAGGCCGCCGACCAACGCACATCTTCTTCGTCGTGGTCGTCGTGGCTCCCCCGCGGCAGCAGCAGCGAAAGTCTGGTGCAGCAGAAGATTCTCGAGCGGAAGCGCTGGGAGGCCGAGGGCATGATCCTCGATGAGCGTCGCGCCCGGCTCGACTGGTTGGTCGAGGACTATTCGCCCTACGAGGGCTTGGCGCCGAATGCGTCGCTCTTTACCTAGTTTTTTTTTGGTTATGCTGGTGTTGAGATGAAATTGTAACATCTTGAACGTCGTTGGTGCTTGTGTAAACCATGAGCCTTGATTGCGGAAAACCTCGTGGAAATTTTTTTGTTGCACATGCATGCAGGTTGGAGTTCTCGGGTGGGTTTGGCGGTTGTATACTGTACATGTACATAGGATTCTTCTTTTTTACTCGAATTGTTCCAGATATGGGCATATGTAAGGGGGTCAAGTGGTACCAGCTTGCACTATCATGGATGATCATCTTTCTTGGGAAGAGTACTGCTCTTCATCTATTTTGCCGGGGTAGGGAACACACAAGAAAAACTTTTCAACTACTCTACTACTTCCCAGCTACGCTTCATACTTGGAATTCCAAAAGAGTTGGATTGGGTCGGGCAGATTTATTGACATTGCGAGTGCTAGTGCTAGTGCTAAGAGTACAATTGGGTTTGATATTATGATGAATTGCGCGAAAAAAGGATTGAACCACTAAAAGTCCACACCCAGGGATATCAATCATCCTCCGACCACGTTCCCACTCGGCAAGGTGATTTGATACTGATCGAAGTTCAGAGTGAAATTCCCTTTCAAGCCGGCTGGAGCCAGGTCGACGGCATGGATGTGTTTCGACTCCTCGGTGTATACGTTCGTCAGGTACAGCTGAAGGTCGTTCTCTGCGAAAGTGGCAGCAGACAGGGTGCCGGTCTCCTGGAATATGTACAGGACCGAGATTCGAGCGAAGTTCAGGGCTTTGCTTGTGATCACCGTCGTTGAATTGGAGGACGACGACGCACCCGCCGTTGACGTGGGCGAAGAACTTGCTGCTGTCACTGTCGAGGTCGTTTGAGATCCTGGATGACGGACATCTGTGGCCGTCGCTGCATGAGTGGCTGTTGCTGTGGCGGTGGCGGTGTCCGTCGCAGCTTGCCCGGTCTTGGTCGGTGGAGTGTCGTCGAAGATGATCCCGTTCTCTGTAGCAATAGAGGCACGGGCAGCGAGAACTTGCGTGGGCAGATTCGGTGTGGCCGAGGTCGGCGGTGGTTGTTCGTAGGCAAATGGCAGTGGGTTGGAGTTGGAAGATTCTGTCAGGTCGTACCAGGGAAGGAAAGCACGGCGCGATTTACTGCTGCTCGTCGAAATGCCGGAGAAGGACACCAGGCTATTCTCGGTCGTGCACGAGACATTGTTCTGGCTGAACAGTGCCATGATAGTCGTCTCATCCAGTGTGATGCTGTAATCCTGCTGGGCGCCTTCGAATAAGTCTGGAAGGTCACTACCCATGGTGGCACTCTTGTTGTTGATCTTGGCTGTAACACAGCTGGCATCGCCGGCAGTTACGCAACGAGTGCCTGTAAAGCCATTGGCGCAAACACAGGAGCAGACATTGCCGCTCGAAACACTGACACCACCATTCTCACACGGTGTTGTCTTCGCACAGTCAGACCCGCTCGACTTGTGCTTAAGAACGACCAAGCAAACAGGGATCAGAACAGCGGCTAAGATGATGATGATGATAATGACACAGACAAGTCCGAAAAGCCATGGGGGCATACCACAGCAGCGGCGGGTCTGCTTTGGTTGGGCTTTTTCCTGATCCACTTCTTTGGGAGGCTCGTTGGAGTGGATTTGATGGAGCGTGGATCTTCGGAAAAAGAAAGGCCAGGATGAGTGAGCGCCGTCCTGTACCGCGGCAGGGGGTGGGAAAGATGCTAGAATACTCTGTATCGATCCCGAGTTACGTCTCTGGTCTGTTTGAACGTATTAGCATTCTGTGATATAAAGATCAAACACAACCAGGTCACTTACGAAAACGAGGATTTCCTCCATTGAGTAAATCATTTCTGCTTGCAGTTCGCCCATGCTCGAGATTAGACGCGAGTTTGGTCGCTCGGCGAATCAAATCAGGTAAGCTTGTTAAACTTCCACGAGCCTCTGCATCACGAACAGCAGTCATATTCAATCGAGGAGGTCGACGGCCCATTGGCCTTGTTTCGCTTATTGTCGGCGCTGCCTTGGGGAGTCCTCCAACCTCTTTTCTCAGGGCCGCATTGTTATCGTAGGGGCGAGCCAGAGCGGGATGTTCAGCACTGAGATCCAGCATAATCGGCGCTTTCTCCGCACCAAAATGTGTCGAGCCAGAAGATACTGTTGACATGCTATCGTTCCGCTCTCTTCCAGCAGCTATCTCTTTCAAAACTGCCACTGTGGCCGCTGTATCGGCCGTAGTTGGTCTGGCAGACGCTGGGGTTTTCTCCGATGGTGGTACAGGCGAGTTTGTACTGGGTTTCTGGATGGTGCGCAATGCAGGCTTTCCGCGGGTTCCAATACTTGCCTGCCTTAGAAGCGCAGGGGCGGCTACCTGCAAAGAATGCTGTGATCCACTATCATCGGAGTCGCCTTCCAAGTAAGTACCCAATATCTCCGACTCGGCTGGCCCAGAGCACCAACTAGGAGGATATGGGCGACTTGGCGCGTGAAGCTCCCTTGAGATCGTGGGGCTGTCGGGCAATTCCTCGGGAATCGGTGAGACGGAGGATCCACGATTATCAGTTGGTCGAGCTGCTGGCATCGGCGGAGCAAGGCCACCCGCCTTTTTCAGTGGAAATGCTGAGGAAGCAACATGCTCCGTGGGTGATGAATGAGCCGTCCCCGGCAGGTCAGTAAGAGAGATTGTAGCGACTGACGAAACTCCGGACTGTCTAAATAGGTCTTCAGTGGCAATGGATGCTCGGGGCGTCGAACCTGCAAGAGTGCTTGGGCTAGGGGGAATTGGAATTCTGATTGCTGGTCGCGGTGCATGTTGAATTGGGAGAGGTTGCGAGAAGGACGGGACAGGCCGTTTGATGTTTAGCGGGCTGGGTACAACGTCAACGCTCCTTTCCGAGTACACAGAAGGCGAAGGGCAGTCGGGCCGTGGGGGTCGCTGTGGTGGAGGACCTTTGGGAGCTAGTAGTCGCGCGTGAGCGTTGGCTACGTCGATCTGCTGAAGTCCATCGTTGGGTAGGGGCCATTGTGTCAGATGAGCCGGATTGGTCCTGAAAGTAGACACTGGTTCTGGAGCTGGCTCGGGACGTTTTCCAGCTTTCAGCATCTCCCTTGCTCGTCGTACTGATCCTTTTCTCTCTACGGGCTCAGAGCCCGTATCCGCTGGGTTAGGTTCCATGTATTAGCGTGGAGCGGGAGATGACAACTGCAGCAAGCGCGATATGATGTCTCGGTGAGTGAGTTCGATCCTTGCTAGCGCATAGAACAAGAGCTGGTACCGCTCTGCTGGCTGGCAACTGATCGCTGACGAAAGGTAACCCAGCCGCGGCGTCGATAAGCGAGCGATTGTAGACAGGTTGAGCGGGTGACGCTGATGGAAGTTTGATAAGTTGCGTCTGTCCGTTGCCTAGTAACAACAGACTTGGGATTTCAAAAGAAGGTGGATGTTGAGAATGATCGTAAGGGCACTCAATGCCTCTGGAGGGGACAGGTAAGTTCAATGTCGTAAGTCGGCTGGTGCACATTGTAGGCAGCGAGACGATCGAGGGTGCATACCACAAGAAACAGGTCTTACTCAAAAGAAAAGAAACAATTCAAAGACTCTAAGTCACAAGAACATACTATAAGACTTGCAAAGTCTAAGAAGAATCCCCGGCTAGTCACCAAGCCCCTGAGCGCATAGAACAGAAATTGAAAATCAGCAAGCCTTCGTCATGATTCACCTAAGACACGAAATGGGAACTTACAGAATCTCCCACAAAGAAAAGAAGAACCGACCAAAGGGATCGAAAGGACCTCTAGCCCTTACCCCCAAGAGAAAAGAGCGGACGACTGGACAGTACGAAGTAAAAAGAGAAGAAAACAACTCCCAGCGCGTGTATAGACGGCAAGCAGATCTTTGGGCGATAACGCCTCACACGGACGGAAAGTCAGGCCCAGGGGTTTCCGGAAACCCAGCAAACCTAAATGTCGGAGGGAGATACTAAAGACACTTCATTTCCGTGCTTTGCCCAGGGACTGGACTCAAAGCAGGGTGCGCCGGCGCAAATGTTTGGGAGTCACACCCGTTCAAGTCTAGGTGGAGTTGGAGCCAAAGCGATAGCGCGGAGACAGGCACGGGAGGTCGTTTGTGACGGAAGGGATTAGATCCTTAGGAGCACCGGATGACCTGCTAAACTGCTACTAGGCTTCAGGATAGTCTAACCGCCGCAGATATGCCGTCGTTGTACTCAATTCCCAGAGTGGGTGGTGCCTCGTTTCATGGAGATGCGCCGGACGCAACAAATCGACACCCGCGGGGATGATCAATTGATATGGATTAGATGGTATTTCTTTGTTTCAATTTGCTTTTTTCCCTTTCCCCTCGCTTGCAGATAATCTTGCACACACAATGCAAAGCGCTGCTGGATTATGGAGACACCAAGAGTCGCAAGATTATGCATATTCCGGTCATTTTGACCGGGGAAGTCGAATAGGCGAGACGGCAAGGACCATAGACAGGCCAGAAATTGAGATCCTGAGTAAACGGGAGGAGCTAAGGGACCGGAGCTAAGACCCATAATGGAGGAAATACAAGGGACGGCGAGCGGCCATTGGGCGGGCGGGGCACACCCAAGACTCGCAGAGGGACCAAAGAGCATGGCGGTTGACACTAGAGTCTCAGCTTGAGCAGAAGTGCCACTCGCTGGAGAGCGGCATTGCGGCCCTGGAACTTCAACATGAAACCAGTGATGAAGTCCATCCGTGGGTGAAGGTCCAATGATGGTGCAGAACGAACAACCGGAAACACGGGCGTCGGAGGCAAGAATCACGAATTGCATTCACTCCTCAGTCGGCAGAATGGGGAGAGTTCCACCAGGAATTCATGAAGCGAGTCAAGCGACGTGTGCACCGGAGGGGGTGGTTCGTGCCATGATTTGGTCCTGTCCTTCCAGCGGCAGTGCTGACGGCTCAATTCCATGGATCAGCATCATACTGCAATAACCATGATCATTATCATGATAATAATCATAATCATAATCATACAAACAAGGGCTAGTCGGATTGTTAGGCCATTCTCGCCAGGATAGTTGCTCGGGCACAAGGCCAGTTTGAGGTTAGCGAGGTACGGAACTCATTAAAATGATTAAAATAGAGTTTATCGCTTAACAGTCGCTGTTATGATGGTACGTATTGTTTATTGTTCTTGCTGGCAAAGATCATATGAGGGACCTGCCACGCGGGAAAGATGCAGGAGAATGGATAAGAATAGTTCCAGTCTCCTCTTCTTTCATTTATTGCGGGACTGAACCGAGTGGAGGGTGAATATGATGGATGATGATGATGATGATGATGACGAAGGGAGAAGAAGTAAGTTAGTTAGTAAACAGAAGGAGTACGCAGTAGAAGATTAGCAGGAGAAGAAGAGAGAGGGAGGGAGGGAGGCAGGCGGAGATGGAACTGGAAGAAGTCCCAGAAACAGGCCGGAAAAAAAACCTCAGGCCACAAACAAGTCTTTCTCTTCTCTTTCTCCCTCTCTCTTTTGCCCAGTGATCCCCTTTTCCCCCTATCTCTAGCAATGATGATTCATAGTCCAGTTCTAGTTCTAGCTCTAGCTCTAGCATCCTTTACAAGTTCACAACGCTATTATATCATTATCCTGGGTCCATTTGACTCCATTATCTGTTTACAAAAATAGATCGGGTCTATCGACAGGACTGACCACCGGTGAGATCCGACAATGTCTCTACAATTCCGAAGAATTAATTTGAAGGTGGAGCTGAGGTCTTCTAGAGCTCATTAAGAACATGTCCATAGCTCGCTGGTTCATATACAAAGACTCCATCTTCCGGCGTTCGTGTTGCGGCTGTGCCTGCGAAGACATCTTCACTTATTATTCTTGGCCTATCGCACTTCTTACCTTCTCGATCTGCTGCTCCACCGTGCGCATCTCAACAACAACATTGGCCAATTCCGAGACCCGACCCTCGACAGCTTCGGTGAAGGACTTCTGGGCGCTACGCAAAGAAAGGGGCAACAAGATTCCGTACCAGTAGATCGGATCCGACGACCAAAAACGCCTCTTCGCTTTCTTCGACTTCGTATCTGTCTCCGCTTCTGCTGGAGGAGTATCCGCAGCTATTCCTGAGGCAGCGGCTTGGCTTGTGCTTTCTTCGGCGTCTTGGGTCCCATAGTCTTCGGCATTTGCAGTATCTTCCATTGAAGAGGATTCGTTTTCGTCGTCCGTCTCGGATCGCTCCTTGGGCTGCTCGACAGTGACGGATTCGATTGCGAAGCTATGCTGGAACCTTCCTGTTGAGGAAGTCTTCTCCAAAGTTTCTTCTTTGGGAGTCGAGTCGGCCCCCGAAGCTGGGTGGGAAGCCGCTTCTTGTAGGTTCCTGCATAGGTGCGATTTATTGGTTGGTTAGGCGTTCTGGTAGACAGGAGGACAGTCTCGAAGAAACTGAGGTGTGTTGGGACTCACACTCTCCTTGTCGCCTTCATGCGCTCATCGTAGTAATCTGCTCCGTATCTGCGCCCAGGTGAACAAGTAAAGTTCGCCTGCGCGAGGGAAATGAACCCCTGATGAATCTTAGCAATTGTCCGCCTGCGATGTATGGTTAAGCCATGCACAGTCGCAAACATACCGAGGACAGCCGGGCACCCAAGTCGGCTTGCAATTTTTGGTGCTGATCTAAAAGGTGAAGGTACCGCTCCAGCAAATCGTCCAGCATCTGCAGATGGTCCAGCTGCTGTTCAGGCTTCGATTCATTGGAGCCATGCTCCGTTGAGGGTGAACCATGGCGGGAAGCCGGAGGGGTCGGGATCTGCTCCATTGGGCTACAAGCAGTGTAAATGGAAGATCAGACGTGAGCCAGATAGCAGATCAGAGCGCCGATCAGCAGTTTGTTTTGAATATGACAGGCGCTGGTTGTGTTGGTGGAGGAGGACGAGAGGGGAAAGCTTGAAAGCGGCGGAGACCCCGTGGAGGAGGCCGGGCGGGCGACTAACTCCGTCATCGCAACCTCCGCCGAACACCAAAAGAATTTCCCGAGATTCTCCATTATTGTTCCCTGCCTTTTCTCTCCGCGCCTTATCCTCCTTTGGCCTCATTCTTCCCACTTCATAATTGAGCCTTACCTCTTGTGTCTCGTTGAGTTCATTGCGTGCTGAACTGAACACCTGTGAAAGTCTCCTCGGTACTGAAGACGTGACCCGGTCTTTGGTTTGCTTGCTCCGAACAGCTTCTCTTCCGACGCCACTTCGACTTGCGCTGGTTCTCAGGTAATCTTACCCCTCTATCCTACAAACCTCGCTACTCCAGACTCTCCGGGCGATATTGGCTCACTGATCGCGGTTGACTTGGAATAACTCGTCACATACTGACTTGAGTCCGTTTCATCTAGACGCTTCGCAGTCCAGCATTTCGGAAAAGACGTGCTCGGAGATAGCCGCATTTGGGTCTTTCAGGCATCATCCATCTCAGCGATTCTCTTTACTTTCATCCCCCCTTGTTTAACTATACTATTCTGAAAACTCCCCTCTCCACTCTTATTGAAAGCCTGACATCATGTCTGTCCCTACGATCGGGCGCGATACGGCCTTCCAGGTCCGCTCCTTGGTATGTTTCCCTTGTTCATGGGGAGCCTGATTGTATCCTGTGACCAGCTTGAAATTGAAGACTAATCGCCCACGATTACTCGTGTAGTTCCGCTCATTGCTGCGTCAGTCCTCCCAGTTCTCGAACTACAACTTCCGCGAGTACGCCCGCCGGCGCACAGTGGATGCCTTCCACGAGCATCAGAAGGAGACGGAAGATAGACGGATACAAGAATTGATCCAGGATGGAATCCAGAACCTGCGGATGCTGAAGGTTAGTCATACCAGGAGAGGGTCATGGCTCCGGGGACATTCGGGCCCAGCATCGCTGCTCCAGGGCCCTTCGCTGATTTTACTGAGGATTTAAAACTAACATACACTCCAGCGTCAAACTGTGATCAGCCAGTTCTACCAAATGGACAAACTGGTTGTCGAGGGTCAGAATACAGTGAGTCTTCTAAGGCGGATATTCACATCAAAGTCTCAGCTAATTGGGAAACCAGGGCAAGCAAACTGGTAGTGAGGGTGGCATTGTTCGCCAGAAGGATACTGGGTAAGATGAACATCCTCGACATGCTTGTCAAATTCTTACTGACCGGGTCATAGCTGGGACTAAGCAAACTATATATGCGATTCATGATTTGCCGGCGTAGGAACGGAGTTGCTGGGGATTGATCTTGATATCTTGCGCCGCCGATGAAGGATTGATTGGATAGACTGGAGGTGCTCTTGTAATTTTATCAAAGCCGACTCACCGCGTACGTTGTAGGTAGCACCGATACTAACTTCTCTGAAAATACCATTCTTCTCTCTTTAACTAGTAGTCCAACTTCTTCCATGTCCATAATGGTTGATTGGAAATCAATGGATTCTGCCATCAGCCCCAGTCACGTGGATCCGGCCGGGGGTTGCTGTTGCCGCCTTCGGTCGCATCGCGACCATCAATCAATCAAGCAACCAACCATCAACTTCCCCAACACTCCTCGGATTCACCGTCACGCTCACGCCAATTGTCTCGTGCAGCCCGGCGCATATTCTCTTTGCATTCAGCGGATGGGCGACAGGCCTCACAGTGTGCAATTTATCCAGGTCTGGGAGTGAGCTAGCAGCATCAAACGCTCACGATGCCACCTACCGTAAGTTCCCTCGCCGACAGCTTCAATGCCGAGAGTAGCACCAGCTCCGCGCGTCCCAATACTCGAACAGAACGATCGAAACGATACACAAGTCTCTATGAATCTAGAACTGACTCTCTGCAGTTCAGATCCTCACGCTCAGGGCGACAATTCGGTGACGCCGCCAACCGCAACCGAACGGGTCAGGTCGATCACGACGTGTTTGAAGGACTCCCCGTACGACGATGGACGCGCCAGACTCAGACCGTATCACAAGAGCCCAAAAGCGAGGCACCCGACCCCAATGACGCTCAAGGTCCGGGAGGGCGACCCACTATCCCCGAACACCCAATGCCCCGAGACAGCCACCTGTTGGCCCCGGCGAGTCGAGCGCTCCTGCGCGCAGCCCGCGCAGGCTGCATCTATATTCGACAAGCTTCGAAGGACTTTGAAGACGAGGAGAAGGAGGCGACCGATGGGGAGGAGCAACCTTTGGTCCAGAGCACGGAACGCAATTTTGTGACCCGCAAGTGGACGTCCGTCCCAAAGCATCTCGAGGCCGTGGAGGTGGAATTCCTTGCGAAGAGACGGCCGGGGATGCCATCTTTGTATGGTACGTCTGCAAATGCAGATGGGTCTAGTGCGGGTCCGATGAGGCGGACTCGTTTCAAGAAGGTCGACCCGGCTACAGGAAACATTTCGATTTATGAGGCTTGGGTGCCAGAAGGACATAAGATTGAGGGAGAGATTGCCGACGATGCTCAGGTCGCTGCTCCGAGTAGCACTGTCACGGTCACTCCGGAGGCCCCGGCTCCAGGAACTGTCATCGAGGGTGTGGGGGTGGTCAACGCAGAGGGCGTTGTGGTTGCAGAAGCCGGTTCGGTGAATGTAATGACGCCTCCGAAGAGGCGACCTCCCCCTCCGAAACGCAAGGCCAAGGGGGTCGGAAAGGGAAGAAGAAAGAAAGTCATGTTCGCTCCTGGCGACGGTGCGGATGCCTCTCAGGTGCATGGGGTAGGGGGGGCTGATGGTGCGGCAGACAAAGAAGATGGCACGGATCCCTCGAGATTGTCCGTTGACCAAGCTGGTCAGGACGATGACGACGAGGAAGGTGAGGATGGTGATGAGAGTGACGATGGTGATGAGTCCATGCTTGATGCAAAGACACCAGAGGCTTCGGTGCCACCGACAAGCACTGAGCCCTCGGCTGCTCCGGAACCCCTGCCAACACCGGCACTGGCAGTTGCTGAACCGCAGCCACCAGCTGTCGAAACACCTTCTGCTGCTGTACCAGAGACGCCTTCACAAACTACAGTAACGCCACCAGCTCCTTTCGAGCCTTCAGAAGTATCTCTCGGTATCTCCACGCCAGTTTTGGCCGAAAGGCCGATTGAAACTTCAGCACAACCCGAGGACGCGGAGATGGCGGATGCCACTCCTCAACATGAGCAAAGCATAAAGTCTCCTCTTCAGGTACCAGTTTCACAGGAACAGACAGTTCAAGAAAGTGCAAAGACAGCCTCGCAGGCACTATCTCAAGACACACCTCAGGCACCCGTCCCAGAGACTCTTCCAATCACAGCAAGTACGGAACAGACTGCTCCGGTATCATCAGTAGTTGAGCCATCGGGAAGCCCTGATGAGACAGCTGGGCTACCGACCGAGCAGCCCCAACACGATGAGGACACGGTCATGGAGGATTCCGCAGCCCTCCCGGAAGCTGCTTCCAAACCGGACTCTGAACAATCAGCTCCTGAGCCTCTGGTGACCCAGAAATTCAACGCTCAACCCAATGAAGAAGGTACTGAAACTAAGGGGTCCGATCTACTCGCCTCATTGGAAGCAAGCCTGGACAAACCATCAGAAACAGCCCAGCCGAGTGAACCAACGAATGAGGTCGAGATGAGATCAATTGATCAGCCTGTTGTCACAGAGCCAATCGCGGAAAATACGCCTCAGACCGCTAGCGCAGCGGTAACTACTGTTGACCACCCATCTGTACATGTCACCGACTCGGTTTTGGAGCGGCCCGCGGAGCAGCCCGCTGCTCCTGATCCGGCAGAACAGGCTTCTCGGCCGCCTTCTGAGCAACCAGACAAACAACCAACTTCTGAAACGCCTGGACAGCCTACAGGACAGATCCCAGACAAGGCTGCCGCCCCGACTGCCCCGGCTGATGCCCCGGCTGCTGCAGAGCAAGCGGACAAGCCGGCTATCGAACAACAGCAGCCTCAGTCTGAGGATTCGATAAGTAACCAAGTTGCACCGCAGGCCACGGAAGCCTCTGCTAATGAGTCTGCGGCTCCGCCTACGAGCACATTAGCTGAACCGCCAGCCGAGCAAATACCCGACCAGCCAACTTCCACGGAGCAGCCTTCAGAGCCCCCAGTCCAATCTCAACCATCTATTGAAACGTCCGAGGAGCAAAAGCAGCCCAGCCCAGAGAAGCCTGCTGCCGTTGCTTCTTCGGAGGCAACACCTACGCCAGCACCGCAGCCAGCACCGCCTCAAGAGCAGCAACCTTCACCCCAAGCCCCTGAACCACCTACAACATCCACCCCTCCCGTGCCTGCGGCTGAGCTCCCATCAGAAACACCACAGTCCGAATCTGCACCTGAGCCTCAGCAACCTCCAGACCAACCCCAACAACCTGAGACTCAGGACTCGAAGCCTCCCGACACCACTACCGCACCCCAAGACCCACCACCAGTCGAACCCCAACAACCCCTACCTAACCCCGAACCCGTGGAATCTGCACCCGACCCAACTAGCGAAAACACAGATAAACCTGCCGAGGACTCAACCACAGCCGCTTAACTTCACTCCCCAAGCTTCACTGATCCCGAACAAACGGCGCAAGCAAGGTGTTTTGGTGCACACGTTCAGTCCGTTCCCATTCGAGCCACATTTCGCAAACCTGGGGGCCAGGAATGATATATGCCGGGGGAAACTATTTATGTATATGGTTCATATTTGAATCTAAATAACTCTTTTCGCCCTCTTTCAATATCATACATTATTGTTTCTTGTTTGTCTTGTGGGCGGGGAGCAGAATTTTAATGCCGCGGGAGGTGGTTGTTCTCACACACCGGTCCCGTGGGATATGTACATATGCCCGTCGTCGATCTCCGTGGGCAGGCAAACAATCAACCGGTAGCCCGCAATTAAAAGCTAAAACATGTCCCAGAGAAGCCTCCTGTAACCCTCTCCACGTCGTAGCGTATCGTTACGAATGATCCAAGTATACCACCGAACTTCCTCTCGAAGTGCCGAACACCCCAACCGTAGTATGATCTGAAGTGTATAGTGATCACGTGACATACACCACACGGGGATGTAGTTACCCACAGTACTAGATCACCAGGACCAGACACACCAGTACTGTATGCACCGCACCAGCGAGTGATCTGATCAACCCAACCATCCCGATGGAATACCAAGTCTCCAGATAGGTGAAGCCAGCCATTGCAGACCTCCGAAAATATGCTTCCGCACTGGTCACATGAGAATACTACGCAGTCCAACGATGTCCTTCAGCTGACGGACAGGGCCAGGGATGGCTAGACGGGAAACAGAAACTGCCAAATAACAGAGAAATTGAGTCACGTAACCTAACCCACAGATGGATGGCATTAACGGGATCACATTAGAGGGACGAGATCATACACGGAATCAACATGCATCTGGAGTTGACCGAAACACCTGGGGAAACCTGAAGAGATAGAGAGGGAAAAAAAATTCCAAGTTCTGAAGACGAAGAAAGAGGACGGAAATCAAGAGGCCATAGAGTTCAGAAGTTTTAACAAATGTGGAAGGGACAGAAGGGGTGAAGGGGTGGGAGGAGGGGGTGGGAGGAGGGTTGGTATATTGTTTCACCATGCAATCGGTGCAGGCCTGGATGAATGGAGGGAAGAAGGGGTAGTGAGAGTTTTTGAAAGAAGTTCGCTTCGCAAGAAATTAAATTCAATTCGATCCTGAGGGGAATAAGTCTCATTGGATATAGACGAGACAGAAAAAAAAAGGTGTGAATCTCGAGTCCATTGCGAGATCGCAAGCAGAAAAAGAAAATACGTGAACATAACATGGAGTAGAGGTCCTTTCCAAATGTTGTAACCCAGCACGCCAAAGACGAATAGAAAACAGCACATATCAAAAAGACGAATCTACGAGGACGGGGTCAGTCACCAGAACTTGGAACAAACAGCAGTTCATCCAAAATTTCGAGGGAGCTGCGATTGCGATACCCGGGTAACTTCTATTTCTTGCTCTTCCTCGGAGATGCGGTCTTCGTAGTCTTAGTCGCACTCTGCGGCTTTTTAGGGATCTGCTTCACCCCTTTGGTAGGTGATTTGGTCTTGGATGTACCCTTGCTCTCTTCCTTCTTTGATGTCGGCCGTTTTCGTGAATTCGTGCCCTTCGCTGCTGCGAGAATCTTCGCCTTGGTCGCTGCGGAGGGCCGATTAAGCTTGGATGTTGTCTTTGTTGGCGCCGAGGTCTTTGCAGACTTCGCGTCCGGCGTCTTTTGGGTCTTAGTCTGCGTGGACTTCGTGGGCATCGCGGCTCTAGCCTTCGCCTTGGTTGCCTTGACGGTGGGAGGCTTGATCTTGGCTTTCGTGGGTTCAGGTTTCGATGTTCGTTTCGTCGTAGCTGCTTTCGTGCTGGCGAGCGGTTTGACAGTCGCTTTGGTCGTCTTGCTCGTTGATTTGGTGACGGCCTGCTTGGAACGAGCAGAAGTCGATTTCGACACGGAAGCACGGGCGCGTGCAACCGCCTTCTTTACACCTGCCTTGACTGCCTTGGTTGTAAGAATCTTTCGGTTCTTGGTGACACCGGAAGGGGATTTGCTGAGCACCGTGCTGGCCTTCCGCTTGATGACCGGCTTCTTCAAGGCGGCCAGCTTCTGCCTTTCGTCTTGCTCTTTTGCGCGCCGGTCCTTCTCCCTTGGTCGCGGACCCAGGATCCCACGGCAATTAGAGGCGCCGCATCGACACTGTTGGACGTTCTTCTGGGAATAGGGGCTGTCAAACATGTTAGAAGCTCCTCTGCCTCGATGAACACTGTCTACTCACTCGAAGTTGTAGTCATAGGTCAACTCCTCCCCAGTCATGATGCCCCGATCTCCAGCAAAGAGAGCCATGCGCGGCTTGCCAGCCACTGTCCACTTCTCCATGCGACAGTTCGGTTCACATGAATGATTCACGAAGCGAGCAATCGACCCCCGAGTAGCATCAATGATCATGTTTTGATCAAAGTACATCAAATAGTAGCACTAGAGCGCCCGTTAGTATGGAGTGCAAGGCGGCTGAAACACGTACAGACATACCTCATTGTTCTTGTATACCGTTCGCATTCGCCTCTCACATTCAGTCTGAGTGATGATTTCACCCGTGTATTCCACAATGACTTGGTTGGGCTCGAATGTGCGGTTGCTGCGAACTCCGTAGCCGCGATCCTCTGTTTTAATGACCTCGACACCAACGTTGTACTTGCCACCGACTTTGGCTCTGTGCTTAAGCTCTTCAAAGCTCCGATTGCCACAGTCAGGGCCCAGCCTGCAATTGCCATCATCACACTCGTACAGCATGTGCCGATTCTGGCAATCTTCGTCGCAGCCAGTCTCCTCCGTACACATACAGTTGGACAAGTCGATATGCTTGTTTGCGCGCCATATGCTCCCAGCATCTCCCACAAAGACGTCTAGTCATCAAGTTAGCTCCTAATTCGTTAAGATTCGTGAGACAACCCAAGACAAGGCACGTACTTTTATTAGTCTTTCTCCACTCGTCAGGCTTTGGTTGACCGGGGGGCAGCGGCGAGAAGATATCGAACGGAAGCTGAAAGTCTCTTCCACGCTGCAGGAGTCTTTCTCCCGCAAACATGGGCATTGGTAACAGCCGTCGCTGAGGCGGAGCTTCGTTCTTGTTGTTCTGACTCTTTCTTCTGCTCCTACTCCGGCTTTGACTGGGCGGTCCATCCTCGCGCTCTTGCCCAGTGTACAATCCATGAGCCAGCCAGCGCTTGCGTCTGAAGCGCGGCACGGGGGGTGATGCCGGTGCCGTTGCTTCCTGCGTAGTCTCTCCAGCAGCCTTGGCCGCAGCAGACAAGTCACTTTCCGAGACCCGTCTCTTCTTCGACGAAGGGTCACTGGTAGGTGCAGAGCCCGGCTGCTCTTCCTTGCTAGGGGCGATAACATTGCGCGGTCGTAGTCCGGACCGACGCTCGCCGCTGTCTTTGCCCTTTTCCGTCTCATCACGCGAGCGCTTTCCCAGGACGCTGGTCGCCCGGTCCACCAAGTCCGATGCCTTCTCCAAGAGGCTCAACCGCGATGAGCGTCGGGTGGGCTTTGGACTGCTCTCCTTGACAGCCTCCACGATGGTTGTAACCTTCTCCTGCTCCTTCTCGTCCTGGGTCAGCACCCGCTCCACGCGCTTGCGGAGACTCCGTCGCTTCACAGACGTGGTAATGTCCTCAGACGGCGGCTCCTGGGATGATTTCTCGGAAGCCTGCGTCTCCGGGGTCATGGGGTGGTTGCCAAGGCTCGACTGCTCATTGGCCCAGAGGGTTGTTTCCATTACCGCTATGCTGTGGCGGAGGTGGGAGGCGGAGGAAGAGGATGATCGCTTCTGCTTCTCCGCAACGGAGGGTTCGCCTTGACCGGCAAGTGATTGATCGTTCTCGTCTCCAAGAGAAGAGCCATTGTGTTTACCCGCCCCAGCCAGGTCGTCTGGTCGGAGGCCCCCCCGCAGCGAAGCGCGTGTTACACGTGTTGATCGGCGGCGTTGAGTCGGTTTCTCTTCGTGGGACGCGTTCTCATTGTTGCTTGAGGTCTCGGAGCGACTGTTCTCGGGGGTAAGAAGTTGTTCGGTGTACTCGAACGTCATTGAAGTGTCTGCATGGTCATGGGTGTGCTTTTGGAGGTCCGCAAGAGTGGCGGGTGTTGCGGGAGACGCGCCGGACAACCCAGTTGAGCGTTCCATGGTGAGAATCTTGGGGGAGAATCGGGATGCGGTGAGTATACGAAAGTCAAGAGTACTTCAACAGATATCAATAAATAGCGCCTGCGAGAGAGATTGACAGTCCGCAAGCAGAAGCAGTCAAATCCAAACCGGTTCTGACCTGAGGTGGGCTGTGTACGGGGAAGATGCGTGACTGAATCGGGTTGATGGAGGCCTTGTCACCAGGAGTGAACCGTATCAGAACTCAAATATCGCCCGGATCATGATAAATCCCGCAAGAAAGAACCACGGCGCAGAACTCCCACCTGGTAGAAATGGCTGAGGGCTTGGATGGGGGAGGAAAATGGGCGAGGGCGAGGGCGAGGGAAAGGAGGAAGAGGAGGTGCGGAGAGGGTTAGAGGAGGAGTTGTCCGTATTATATTATCTCTCACAAGCCCCGAAAGGACGGCGCCGCGGAATGCAAATGGCTCAAGAAACAAACCCTCTCAGCGTAATTCCAATCCATAGTCTCTCTGTGCTGCAGACTCTTTCTCGTGCAGGCGGGGTTATACATTTCTTATAGCCATTATCCCAACATTTCTACATACATACTTCCGTGTCATGCCGCCGGACTACCTCTTATGCGGCGGCATAACTTGCCCATCTTTCGCTCTTTTTCTTGCCAATGGTTTTTTTCGTTCTTTTCGACGCTTCTGTGCATCGCCTCTTCGACAAGCACCAATCGTTTGTAGTCTATCTGCACAAATGTATTCGACTTGTTGTACATTGAACCCTAAACATCGCGTGATATCAAGTTGGGCCGGGTAACCGGAGATATGCACCTTGAGTAAAGGTGGCGTGCCTCTAGAGTAAACAACAAGGAAAAATATCTTGCAAAGAAAGTATAGCCAAGTGATGCTTCAAATAAGCTACTGGCGCGAGCATCTCGACATATCAGAGAAGAAGGAAAGGGGTATGTAAGGCTTGAAAGTTAAAGACGCCGGATGAATCAAAGGGCTGTGGAAAAGGTGCAACAGGCATTACATCTGCAAATAGTCTTGAGGTAGAGAGAAGAAGAAAAAGAAGAGGTCGAGGAGGCAAGAAATTCAAAAAGGAACAGTTTACCTACGGTGCAACTGTAAGTTGTGTCATGAAAAAAAAAATAAGACATGGAGCCGACAGGACCAAGGCGAAACGCAGAGTCCTAAATGAACGCCTCATTCATGAGGTTGCGAAGAAGGGACTCGCTGCATCTCAATGTCGGGCTGACGCTCAACATGGCGAGGGAGGTACTTGCGCTTTACGGTGCTCAAGCGTTGGTCACCGGCATTGTAAGTTCTCTTGAACTGCATGTAAGTCGGAGGCCGCGGTCGCAAGAGCACGGACAGCCAATTTCGGATGGCATTGCCTTGCGTGAAGGGACGATGACGATCGACCTTGGCAAACTTGTGAGAGTTCAAGTATTCTCTAGTTGTCTCGCCTCGGCCAACCAGGAAGATGTGATACGTCCAGAGGGAAGCAGGATACGGCGCAGCAATTGCGCCATACAGCACCATGGCCCAAGGCACTCTCCATTTGTCAATCGCAGAGCCAAAACTGATATGTTCCTGGTTGCGGTATACCAGGATGTGAGCGAGACTGGCACCTAGGAGGAATAATGCAAGTAGCGTGGAGGATGCCACGAAGGTCAAAAAATAGCGATAGTTGCGCCGGCCCACACAGTTGTTAAGCCAGACACAGTGATGATCCAGAGTTTCCACGCAGTTATCACACACTCGGCAGTGATAGCAGCGCGGCGGCCGCCATATACAGCAAGTTTCACAGTATTTAACGGGGACATCCATGGCTGCGACGTCGGACGTCGCCAGTTTGACCATCACCCAGTCATTAGTCGGCGGGCCTACTGCCAGTGGATCAACTGAAGAGTCTGGGGGAGGCAACTGGTGAAGGTTTCGTGGAATTATCTAGAACAACAAATCAGCATGCGAAAGTGCAGCCTGTCCTGGAAAGACTCTTACCCCGGGATCAACCACCGAAGCATGGATAAACGACGAAAAGCATAAATAGAAGAGGTAGGCAAACAAGATCGGGATGGCAGGAGATATATGATGCCAAAGCCAGGGAGCCCTATGTGCATGGCGGTCAGTCAAGATTGTATCAGGATCCTCAAGAGCCGGGATCTCTCACGAATATGCGAAGAACAGTGCCGAGGGCACAACCACGAATATCCCAGTAGCAATATTGACGGGCTTGTCCCTCGAGTTCTGCAGCCTCCCGCCGCCAAAGAATATCGTGTTGCCGACGAAGTACTCATAATTCTTCCCCAGACGACTACGCTTGGTAGTTTGGGGTTGCTTCTCAATCGACGCAGGTGTCGACCCGGCAGAAGACAGCCTCTCGTGCGCGCGATCACGGGCTTCTTGCACATGGTTCCTGTTCTGCAGCGAGAGAAAGGAAAGAGGCGATTTTTGAGGGGCATCAGGAGCATTCGGATTGCCGTGGTCCACGCCTAGGTTGAGATGTGGTGGCTTGAGCTTGTAAGCCCTCTCCCTGTCGTGGATAAGCTTTGCACTCTCGCCTATGCTCCTCCCCGTCGTATTGCCCATTGGGCTAGCATTCGACGCCGTTCGGTCGGGGATGATAGGGTCTGTGAATTCGGTGCCTCTCGAAGGAGGGGGCTCTTGATCTATTGGCGGGAGAGAATCTCGAGGTGCGGTGCTATTCGAGATTAGACTCTGCCGGTTCTGGCTGCCGTGCTCGCCCCATTCTTCCGAAGTGTCCGTCGTGGTTCCTTTCGTCATCGGTCGACCTCTATGGGCCTGAAGTCGCTGGGATGACATTGGACGAAAGAAGCCCTGCGCCGTTAAGGAAGGAATGTGAGATCGACTCAGTCGACTGCCAGAACTTCCAGGCCTTGTCGTCGTCTGACTCGTGGTTGTGATGGAGCTCCTTGCGGGTGGAGGTACTCGTCGGGATACAGACGGTCGCGAGCGTGGCGGTTGCGACGACATAGCAGTAAAGGCTTGGGAATTCTCTCCGTCGTCTGAAGCCACATCGGTCACTCGCGACGATATTCCGCCTACGGAAGGGGGTCGCGGTATACCCAGCGCATGTTGCGCCGGCGGGGCATTCGGCGCATCGCTGGTCTCCGACATTGCTGGGAAGAGAAAAGTAGGTTGTTTGTATGGCGTGGTCAATGATCAGGGTTCCGTGAATCAATAGCGCGCATCAACCATGTTCCAGCCAGACAGGGGTAAAAGAGGATGGATAGATTCGATAAACTAGATACCGGGAACCGGGGACCGCAATTCTTCGGTTAATGAGTGGTATAGAACAGGGTCGGATCAAAGTCGAACTTAAGAGGGTCTGAAGGAGTGACAGAAAAAAAATCGTAGATCGAAGTAGAAGTGATTGAATAATCGGAAATGAGCGTAAGCAGCCTAAAGAGAGCACTGGCCGATTAGTTTCGCGGACAATTAATTTCGAATTATATCGGGGGTCGGGAGGAGAGGGCTTGGGCCAACCCCTGTCCAAGGTAGATGAACCCAGGGCAGGAGAGTTGTACTGTAGCACCGAACAAACGGACCTGAAGGAGGGGATGTTGAAGGGGATGAAGAGGAGGAGGCCTTCCTAGCAACCGGAGCCCATCATAGTACGATCGCAAGGGCGACCATGACCTGAAGATGGGAGGGGGGGGGGGGGTGATGGTGGTGGGCTGTAAGGAAGCGTATCAGCGTCACGGGGAATACCTAAGGCACAGCCAGCCAAAAGGTCGCGACTGGGCAATGGCGGCCTGAGGAAAGAAAAGTCGAGGACGTCGACTGCAGTGCCTGCCCGGGACCGACCGACCGACCGTATGATACTCCACTGCGTCACTGCGTGCAGCCTGAGCAGCCTTATTATAGCCTGTCAAATAAGGCAACAACGGGCTCAGCTCAGCTTTAGCAGCTGAGTCAGCCCTTCCATAGCACCAGAAAGTCAAAATCCCGCTGGCCAACGGGATGTCACCTGATGATGCGCCGGCAACATCATCGTCCGACACCCACCGATTCTCAACCCCCCCCCCCCCCCCCCAAGCCAAATCAAACCCACACCTCATACTCTCTTACCCCAAACAAGGGCTGATACACATTCAACTACAATCCACCACAATGTCCTCGATCGCTGCCATGGCTTCTCGCCGGGCCTTCGCCCGCCAATCCCTCCTCCGCGCTCCCCAGCGCCGCTTCCAGTCCTCCAAGCTGGAGCAGGCCAACCTCGACAAGGCTCCCAAGCGTGACCCCGAGCTCTACGTACGGCAGCCACTCTCAATTGAAAACGCGGGCCAATTTCCTAACCAGCATTACCCCTTTAGGTCCTCCTCGGTGTCATGTCTGGTGCTTTCCTGCTTGCCGGATGGTAAATCCCCTCCTGTCCGCACGACGACACACGAATTCGCTTTTGCAAAATTGGCCTTCTCCTCCTCCTCCTCCTCCTCCTCCTCCTCGGCCGTTCTTTCACACACATCGCAAACCCAATTGCACTTCCACCCCAACTCTGGTCAATGTTCCAGCTACTCTGTGCTAATGTGTTCCTCAAAATGCAGGTACTTCGGCCGCAAGCCCACCTCCGTCACCTCCGAGAGCAACGTCCGCATCGGCGAGAGCGCCATGCCTTGGGAGCAGGCCGATGCCGAGGGCAAGGTCTACAAGTACCAGTACCACCCCCACGGTGACAAGAGCCAGCCCCTGCGCAACGCTCCCAGTGCCTTGAACACTGTCATCGTCCCCAACGTCACTCTCCCCGCCGTAAGTAGCCGCTGCTTTTATATAAGACCCTCCCCCCCCCATGTACTCCCTTTTTTTTTGGCATTGAAAGAACAAGGATGCTAAATCCTCTAATGCTAGGACCTTCACGAGCGCTTCAACAAGTACGGTAAGGAGGAGTGGGACTACTAAACGGTCCCGCACCATGTGGAAGGGATTTGATGATGAATTGAAGTTGAGGCAACATCGGCAATTGACCGCTGTACACTAAAACTTGTGTGAAGATGTGAAGATTAGAGTGAAGTTTATGTGGGAAAGGAGAGAGAGAGTACTGATAACAGCTTTGTGCATAGTTCTTTTTTTTTGATGAGATTCTTTTTTTAGAAGACTATCGTTTCTGTTCTTGTTTAGTTTCACAAATACCTGCTCCTTTAAAGTGTAAGATGTCACAAGTAGTATAGTACTTCATTGATCTCGCAAACAGGTATTCATGTACACAAAAGTCACATCTCGTTAGTCCGAAGAGGAAAGATTACTGTCGAAGAAAAGTACAGGAAAGTAAATAAGCAGAGCTAAAGATCGGATGAAAATACAAACAGCCCCAAACTAAATGCTCCAAGTCTATTTCGTTCAAGATTTAGTCGCCTCATTCACCTCACTGGCCGGCTTAGGGTCCGCGGAGCCCTTCCGTTCCTCGGAGCTCCCGTGCCCAACTACTGAAGCTGGACCTTCCTCGACATCTTGAGGCTGATGTCTTTGGATGGTTTCGGGGTTCTGGCCCTCAACATCCGGATGCGGCGGAGCAAACTCGATCTCACCGTCAACCATATCAACGAGATGACCCTTGTCCAAGCGAGTCGAGGTCTCGTGTCGGGTCTCGAAGGACACCTTGCCCTCCTTTCTCAATGAGGCAACGAGCTCCTCATCCAGGATATTGCCATCCTGATCGCGGTATTCTACTCGTGCCTTGGTGCTGTGACGGGCCCGAGGCGTCACCGCAGGCTCTTGAGGCTCTTCCTGAAGAACTTCCTGAGCATGCTGTTGAGGCGCATCCTGAGGTGGGGCCACAACGGGAGGGGCCTGTGGAACAGATGTCTCCGTAGGCGGAATAGCCATGTTCGCGTTACTATCAACGTACTGAGTCACGTAATGGCTAAGCTAAGGCGATATGTCAGTCATGGCACCCAGGAGTATTAAAGCTTCTCAGCCCTAGGTTAGGGTACCTACATCGGTGTAGAAGGTGTTGCAGTCAAAGTCCCAGGTATCCAAGAGCTTCACTTGTCTGCAAGCTTCCTGAGTCCAGGGGTTGCCGTAAACCAAGGGCGAATAAATGACGAAGGTGAAGATGCTGAGGGTAAGGAATAGACCAGCCAGGATCTTGCCAATCACAGGCTTGGATGGCAAGCCAAGCGATCTAACGCGATTGGCGATGAAGTCGAATTCCTGACAGAGTGCCATTATCGCAAAGTACAGCGCCGGGAAATAGTGGTGCAAGAAGAGCTGCCGGGCCATGAGATAGAAAGGGAAGTAGTGGAAAGCCCAGCCGAGGACAGTGGTGCCAATCTCGTAGTCAAAACGCTTGAAGTTAACGTTGCGATAGTCACCGCAGCTCCGCTGCCAACGAAGGACAGAAACGCCCTTGAAGAGAAAGTAGACTGCGATAGCCACAGTAGACGACCACCAGATGAACGGATTACCAAGGAGGTAGACCTGACGGTGGTCTTTGCCCCAAAAGTTGATACCGCGGAGTAGGGTAGGCCACGAGGGAGGGCGAGAATCCCAGGCGTGCGATTCCGTGAGACCGGCATTCGTCACCCACATCACCTTCTGTAGTTCGAAAAACTTGCCGAAAAACCCAGGGTTCTTGTAGTTAACCTTCTCCGCATCTTCAGCCAGCATCGGGTGGTTGTTGGATTCAATATACCAGACACTGTTTGGTAGCGTGGCTCCCCTGGCGCAAGTAACCTCCTGCTGATCGAAGCCCCACTCAGGAAGCTTGACCTTGTGAGAGAACAAAACGCAGTTAGTCATGACGTGTACGAGGCGGAATTTAGTTTGAATAGTCCGAAGCCGCTTCTTGGCTTCTTCACCATCGGACATCGACTTGACGATCTCAACGCGGAAGAGATCGTTTGCGTCGCCAGGAAAGCCGTCATATCCGTATGCTGAGACCTCAAATTGCCAATCAACATCAGTCACAGGGGGGCGCTCATCGTGCGAATGGACTCGCCGGCGCGTGACAAAGTGGTTAAGCTTGATAGTAGCGCCGTCTTCGATGTATTCAGCGGTAATGTTGTCCCAAGCCAGAGGACCTTCCACCGTTCCATAAGGACCCAAGGGCTGTGTCTGGTTCTCGAGAATGAAGACGTTGTTTTCGTCCTTGTGGGGGTAAAGGGTGATCTGTTGCTGCTTGCTTCCCGTAGGGTACATGTGGTTGTGAGAGTGCAGGTAGCCTCCCTGTGTGTTGAGGTGGCGCAGGGAGACACGAGAGCCGAAGACAACGTCTGCAGGAACGTCCTGCATAGATTTCGAATTCAAGGTTGCCTGGAATTCTGAGGACATGAACCCGTCTCCATCTCCAGGGTTGACCAAGCACAAGAAGTGGATTGCGAACATCCCGCAGTAAAATGTCAGCGGGATGATGATGAGACAGAAAAAGCGGGCAAAGAAATGCTTGAACCAAAGACGCTAGAAAACAACATATTAGCTTCTCTCATAGGTGGAGCATAGGGTTCCATTGCATACCGGTGTGACATTGACCGTGTCGCCGAGCAGCACCCAAAGTTGGAGAACAGTGAGCGATCCAACCCACGCAACAGTGAACAAACCAACCCACTTGACACTCAGAGTAGCACCCAAGGCAAGACCAGACGCGACCAGCCAAAACCACCAGGATCCACGGAAAGCATGCGATGGCCCCATTTCATGTTGATTGGTAAAACATGTGAACGACAAAGCCGTGAGCGCGGTGAAGAATACCAACGGAGAATCCAAGAGAATCAGACGCGATTGAGTGATTAGACCGTTTTCTGAGCCGAGTTAGCAGACATTATCCAGCCGCCACTGAGCCATTACTCACCGAAGATGACAACACCGGCGCCCAAAATAGCCGAAATATTGCGGCAGCCCGACGCCTTTAGAGTCAAGAACATCAACGGGACTGTCAAAACACCCAGGATTGCTGGAAGCATCCGCATCGCAACATAAGGCACCCCGGGCTCGAGGTAGTCCTTGCCAATGTCCTTAAAGTCGAACTCGCCATCGAAGCCTGCAAGCCAGCCAGCCAGTGTGAGGAGAAGTTTAGCAAGCGGAGGATGGACATCCATGAAAAAGCGGCCTTTGATATATTTGGAGGCGAAGCCACCGAAACTGTTCATGAGATCGTCAGACGGGAGTTGTTCTAGAAACTATGCGCAACGGTGATAATCTCAAGACATACTGGACTTCATCGAAGACAACGCTGGAGGGCTGGTAGATCCGGAACAGACGAACCACCGCAGCCACAATGGTCACTACGACCAATGTCTTGTAGTCGGAGGCGGGGAGCTTGAAGATGTTGTTGTCCGTAACACCTTCCGAGGCGTAACTGGGTGCCCGCACAGTCACATTTTTGCGACTTTTCGGACCCGGAGAGCGACTTGAAGAGCGTAATTGCGACTTTGGGGGTTTGACCTCCAAGGTGTTCTTAGATTGGGACGCCATTGTTAAGGCGCTTGAAAGTTGGTAGGGTCAAGGAGCGAGGAGGGGACAGGTTCAAAGGGTCGAGTGAAACAAACAATAACCCGATTAGATCATCCAGATATTGCTGCGGGCCAGCGAAATGACGAAAGCCGTGCAGTCAATTGCTCCAACTCCAGGAGGGAGCCTTGGAATAGAAAAAAGCCCGGCGCTTGGTGCAGCAGGGACAGATTTGAGATAGGAGGGATCAAAGAAATAAAAGGAAAAGAAAAGAGATCAATGAACGAGCGTAAGAATTAAAAAAGAAGAAAGGCCATGACAGCGTGGGGGAGGTGGAAGCAGCAGCAAGAAAGGTAAAGGAATGGGGTGGTGGTGGTGATAGTGAGGAGAGATGGATGGAGAAAGAGGGCAAAGACAACACGTGTGGGACGATTAGGGAGGCGGGATGAAAGCGTAGTTGACCGGTTTGAGGCCAGATCGTCGGGTTAGTGGTAAGTAATCCGTAGCTGCGTAGTAGCCTCGTAGGGGATTAGGAATCGACTAAGTAAAACTGCCCGTCAGCAAGAGAAAGCGACAGGGAGAGAAGCATCCATTCATTGAAGCATGCAGTTCCGATCGGTGGCTGGCCTGCTGCGGCGGCTGGACCCTCCTTCCGTCCCGATGCAAACAGTACGTATGCACTGTGCATAGTAAGACTGAGAGCCTGGCACTGCCTCCCAGCCAAATGGGGGCGGCAATGGTCACGATACAGAGGAGTTGGGGCGCAATTCTCTATACAATGAAATGCACTGTCCTGACTGGCCTTACTTCTTTGTTTAATCTATTTTGCATACAGTGCTCAATTTGTATAAGCATAATCAATTCCATGGCAATTTCATCACGAGGATCATGGTATGGCCTCGGAGGACAGGAACCGTTCGTCCGCTCTAAGCCTAGACTCCCGGCTTTCCGCCAGCCAATCACGCTTCATCTCTGCTAGCCGCGCGGAACCTCTCATTGAGTTCACCGCCCGCGCTTAGTCAGTCCGCAGCAACCGCCGTCCGGGAAGAGACTCGCTATTCGGAGTAGATGAAGTCCAGCCCGAAAAGGACATCCCGACGCCCGCAAGACCACTCTCGCATCTCGGATTTCTGTCTCTTCAACAGACTGATCTCCCCTTACCGGCTTGAAGTATGGCCGCCGTTAGTAATGGAAGTACTCCGTTACCAGAAGATGTGAACAAGCCCCCGGAGGGTGTGGTATTGCCACCCAAGGATATTCGAGGTTAGTCCTAGCTTCGGCCAAACCCCGTCCGCAAGTATTCACACTGACAATCTCAACAGCAATTGTCGAGAAGACCGCCGGATACGTTGCTCGAAACGGTCCTGTGTTCGAAGGTAAGTTCTGGCTCACCGATTCCATGGCCCCAAGCTCCGACTCCGACCTCTTAACACATTCCGGCTTTTCTCCAGATCGTGTTCGCGAGAAAGAGCGAAACAACCCGAAGTTCTCTTTCCTCAACCCCGACGACGCATACGGCCCATTCTACCAATGGCGCCTCATAGAGATCAAGGAAGGGCGAGGGTCGACTGCGCTCGCAGGTCGTCCCGGCGAAGCCAGCGCGGCCGCGGAGCCTGAGAAGCCCAAGGGCCCCCCCGAGCCCCCCGAGTTCCACTTCTCCGCCCGGATGCCCATCATCAACGCGCAGGATCTCGAAGTCGTCAAGCTGACGGCCCTGTTCGTGGCCCGACGCGGCAAGTCCTTCATGACCGCCCTCTCCCAGCGCGAGGCCCGCAACTTCCAATTCGACTTCCTCCGCCCGCAGCACAGTCTCTACTCGTTCTTCACGCGCCTCGTCGACCAATACACGATCCTGCTCCGTGCGGAGGGCATCGACGCCGCGACGACGGAGAAAAAGCGACTCGGCGAGCTGGAGCGCAACGTCCAGAACAAGTACCACGTGCTCGACCGCGCCAAGGAGCGCGCCGAGTGGGTCAAATACCAAGCGCAGCAGAAGCAGGAGAAGGAGGAGGCCGAGGAGAAGGAGCGGATCGCCTACGCCGAGATCGACTGGCACGATTTCGTCGTGGTCGAGACGGTGCTGTTCACCGCGGCCGACGACCAGATCGATTTGCCGCCGCCGACCTCCCTCCACGACCTGCAGTCCGCCTCCCTCGAGCAGAAGGCCATGATGTCGCTCAACCCGCTGCGCATCGAAGAAGCCATGCCCACCGACCTGGACGCCTCCAACTACTACAACGCCTACCCGCACCCGCACTTCCCCGAACAAGTCTCCCAACCCTTCGTCCCTGAGCCCACCCCCGTCCAGAACACCGCCGGCCCCATCTACCCGCCCCACGTCGGCCTCCCCATGCCCACCGCGCCCGCCGCCGCGCTCACCGCCGCGCACCAGGAAGAGGAGCGCTGGATCCGCGAGCGCATGGAAGCGCGCGATCAGGCCGCCGCCCTCAAAGCCAACGCCACCGCCCAGCCCCAGCAGCAACAACAACAACAACAGCCCATGCGCATCCGCTCCGACTACGTCCCGCGCGCGCAAGCCCGCCGCCAGAACGCCGGCGGCGCCACCGCCCTCTGCCCCAACTGCCACCAGCAGATCCCCGTGGCCGAACTCGAGCAGCACATGCGCATCGAGCTCCTCGACCCCCGCTGGAAGGAGCAACGCGCCAAGGCCGAGTCGCGCAGCGCCACCACCAACCTGTCGACCGTGGACGTCGTCAACAACCTCAAGCGGCTCGCCAGCCAGCGCAGCGACGTCTTCGACTCCTCCATCCTCCCCACCGATGGTGCCGCCGCCGCGGCTGCTGCGGCAGCAGCAGCGGAGGATTCAAGCAACAAAAGGATGGCCTTCGAAGGTGCCCACGGGCAGGGTCCCGTGCCCGTCGGTCCCACGGGTGGCCCTCATAATCCGCAAAATATGAGTGTCGAAGAGCAGATTCGACGGATCCACGAGCGACAGGGTAACTACCAGCGGTAGCTGCTATTCCACCAACGAAAAGAGGAGTGGTAATTGGGTATTTTGAAGCTGTTATTGATTTGCTACGCTCGCGGGGAAACCCCACCCCCACTCCCACCGGTGCTAAATTCATCCGATTTCACATCTTTCTCATGGAGGCGTTTATTCTTTTTGTTCGTTTTTCTCTAGTCCCCATATCTTTGTGTCGGAGCATGTATAACTTGACTCGCTGGTATTTCTCTTTTTTTTTCCGGATGCGAGAGACGAGACAGGCCCATCCTGTCGCAAAATTCATGACCAAAACAAACCCCCTTTGATGCAGTCATTCCACGCCATTACTCGTGTACGGTGTAGGCTACAGGGTCTGTATGCTTTATGCTTATTGCTCCAGGTGTTAAGATCATCATAGATTGTAATATGTGCATGTGTAGAAGCTCGTCAGCCCATGCTTCGGTATCATCCATCTCGTATGCCACACCATCCTGTCACCATGTATGGAATGGTATCTAGTACCAGCAATAGAAGCAAAGACTAAGAAGCGAAAGAGAAGACGACAAATAAGGTAAAAAGGAGAACAATCTTGGGAGAAGAAAATCTGAAGAAAGGAACAACGAAGAATCAAACTCGAATGCAATGTCATGGTTCATTCGCGGCTCCTTTCTGCGTGATCAGGAGTCGCGCTCGGCAAGAGAAAACAACGGCGTCTGTGAGCAAGACCAAGAACAGAAAAAAAAACGAAGATAGGATATTATTTATACAGGGCGGAAGGGCAAGTTCAGTAAGAATTAATAATACATACCATGGGCTGCGCTTGCTCTGAAATATGCCTCAGGCAGCAAAGCGACGGGATCGGTGAGTGATTAAGCAGGCAGCCACACGAGAAAATCTTCGGGTATGAAATGGAGCGAAAATGATATATAGCAAGTGGATATCGAAACACGGGGCTCTGAAACGCGAGAATGGAAGGTCGACAACATTGTATCCGTGTGTTCGGATAGTAAGTTGGGTGCAATGAATCAGCAAACGCCACTCTTGGTTGCAGGGTGACTGATAACAGTCTCATCTATATGCACGGAGGGTTGGGGTTCTTCGTCAACATGGGCGATCTGGGCGATTTCCGATGGCCCGTCAATTTGTTCATGTGTATCATGGAATAGTTTTTCATGGTCTTCGGTATCCGTGCCATCATCAGGCACCGTGACAGTCACCGGAACCGCGACGTCCGCGGGAGCAGACACGAAAGGGTCCTCGTTAAGGGAGGTCTTGTCCTGCAGTTCGTTATCAAGCTCGTCGATACTTCGAATTTGCAGACTTGCGTGATCAACCTCGGGCGTGAGGTCTGGTAGGCTTTCTTCCGGGCCATCGACAATCGTCTCCAGAGGATTTTCTGCTGCACTCGAGAAACTCTCGTGATGTGCGTGCTGTCGGTGTAACTGGTTGAATAATGGAATGATGCCGCCACCAATTCGGGACCAAAACATTCTTTCCCTCAATCTGATAGTTTCATCCCAGGCTTCCTTCTCCTCTTCGGCATCCCCAATCCGAACATGCCCATCGAGAATCAAGCGAAGATACCCTGTAAACTCGCAGCATGATCGCACTTTCTCCAAGCAAAGCACACATAGCGGGTAGCGCTGGGCGGTCTCGTTATCGGAAGTGCGGAAACGATGAGTCCTCTCGTTGACGGAGCCGGTCCGGCGTTCGCCACAGAGTGAACATGGGAACTCGTACCGCTTAGCCGATGAAGGCATAGGCTCAACCAAGAGACTACCCTCACAAATTCCACCCAATACAGACCGCCGAGTCAGCCAAGAGATCCCGGGGGCGGCATCCAGTCGCAGTGTTGGCTCAATATCTTCTACAACCACCCGCTTGTAAAAACGAGTTTCCTTCAGTGGGATGTGGGAAGTGACCGGTTGAGGAGACGACACGCTTCCGCTGGGAGAATGGGTATTGGATTTCGCAGGCGACGAGGACGCAGAGCCGAAGCCGCCAGTGCTTAGACTAGCCAGGCTCATGACATTCAAACCGGCGTAAGACCCACTGGTGGCACGACTCGGCGGCTTTGACAGTCTCGATGTGGTGAACAGTTCTCGGAAGTCCTCGTACGCTTGTATATCGGTGCGACAAACAGCCTTGATTAGGTGTGGGAAACTGGTCGAAGGGGCCGGTGTGATATCTTCCGTTGCGATGACATCCTCGAGGGCATCCGAACTCTCCATGTTCTTTCTGATGGATGGAGGCCGCATGGGTGCAGCTGGAGAGGAGGGCGCAGTTGAGATGATGGTCCGAGCATCAGCATCGTCCTTGGTGACGTTCATTCCTTGCAAAACAGATTTCAATTCGGCAAGTTGCTCCTGATGCGATGCGAGGAGTGCTTCGGTATCTTTGACCTGAGCGCGTAATTGCTCGTTCTTCTTTTCTACCGCTTCACGCTCAAGTTTAGCGGCTGCGACCATCTATATTTAGAAAAACATGTCAGCACATGAGCTGGGACAACAGCATAGATTACTGAGATCTAACCTTGTTGGCCTCCTCAAACAGAGCAGCAGTCAAAGTCTCTAGTTCTTGTTCAATGCCCTTCTTCTCCTTCTCTGCAAGCGCGCGCTGGGCCTTCTCTTCAGCCAACGCGGCCTGTAGGCGCAACATTTCGTAATCGACATCGGCCTTCTTGATTAATACTTCCTGTTCAACGTCGCGCCGGTATTTTTCGTTCTCCGACTCGAGAGAGCGGATCTTTTTCTGGGCTTGCTCAAGTTCCTGGCGGGTGGCAACTAAGCTGTCATCTAACGTGGTTTGGTTGTTGATCGCCTGAACAAGCTTAACACTCAGAGCTGCGACTTCATTGCTGAGATCGGGGTGGTGCGGCTGGGTGGTGGATGCGGTTTCCGAGCTTTCCGCGCTGCTCGCGAGTCTCGGATCCTTAAGGGTATTGAAGTTGCTGTCTGGAAAATTTCCCACACTGGATGATCGGACTCCGGGAGTGGGTTTCTCGGTGACAATTTCCGATAAATCATTTGTAGAGCGCGCTTTCGTAATGGTTCTGTCGGATGACAGAGACCTATTCTCGGAGGAGAGGGATCGTCTGTGGCTGGTAGGCCGCGGAAGCATGTTGGAGGGTGAGAGGAAATTGTGACGCGAATAGTAAGTGTGAAAGGCGATGAAACTGTCTCCGACAGTTAGTGATGTCGTATGACAATGTAGTAAGAGAATGAACAGGTTAAGAAGACATACTCGGCCATGGTGATAAGCGAAGCTGCGGGTCGGGTTGTTGAAGATAGATGGGGTATTACAATGATAGCGAGGCGGGTTTCACAACCACGTATATAGCAGGTCCGGGACTTCCCATCTGCAACCCCTCACAGACTCAAGAGAGCGTAATCAAGATCTATGCATGGGACAAGTGAAGTAGGGGGTGGTAGGTGCAAGAGTAATGCAACGTCTCCGCCAGCGCGCAGCGTGGAGAGAAATCAGCGAGTCGAGCCACGACGCATTGAGACCAACTAGGAAAGAACGGGAATTGAACGACGCAACAAGGATCGCCTGATGAAAGAAAAGACAATGAGGGAGTGTACGAAGAAAGAACAAGTGAAGGAGAGTGAGTAGAAGCGAATTGAGGGAGAGGGGGGGTGGAGGAGGAGGGGAGGGGGAGGTAGGGTAGGTAGGATAGAGCCGGACAGATGACGATAGAGGCGGATCGGGGAATCAGGGCGTGATCAAAAGGAAGGGTGTGGATATTAGAGTCGCGGATACTACCCCTCTTTTTCTCCAGGTGGGCGTTGATATTGTTGGTTCGTATTGAGAGAGAAAGAAGAAGGGAAAACGAAGAAGCAGAAGAAGCGAAAGAAGCGTAAGAAGGCGAGGTCTGAATTAAAATTTCATATGATTAAGGATTAGGTTAGTGGGCAAAGGTGATTTTGAGAACTTTGAATAGGTAAGGTTGTAGTAAGTTAGTAGGTAATGAGTACGAAGTACGGAGAGTACGGGATAGACAAGACACTGACAGACAGACGGAGAACGGACGGAATTGATGGGCACCAGCCTGGAGCAGAAGCACAGCCTCGGCGGCGCCTGAAGCAACTTGGAAGCCAGAGTAATCGAGGTAATTACTGTATATTACCGGTATCGCCGCCCGGGGTCAGGCGGCCACTCGAAGGACGGTTAAGGATTTTTTGCAGCACTAGCTCCGGTGGCGAGTGCAGGTGTCGTATTATCTTACGCTAATTACGGAGAATACGCGGAGATACCTTCCACTCACCCAATCACACCCTCAGGCGCTTAAACTTCAGTTGTCGCGTCAGGCCGATATCTTTGCCCGTCATCTGTGAGTGAAGCTTAGCGAAGGCAATGACCAGATGGGAAGGTCATTCTAGCTCCGAGTCCATATGTCCCCCAAGGAGAAACCATCACACCTCCATCACACCCCCGAAAAAAAAAAAAAAAAAAAAAAAAAAGAGACCCCCTGCAATGGCTGGAGACGGATCTGCCGATACCAGTACTCCGTACTGTACTCCCCCGTACCGATCTTCGTCTCCTTCACTGCATTCCGATTTATAAATAACTCGAAGCCACGTTCCCATGCCGGCGGCTTCTTCGGTTTCCGCTCCGAGGGTGGTGTGTGTGGTGATCTTGATACAGGCCAGCGTCTCGCAAAGGGATACCGGAGTGAGTGGCTGGACTAGGAGGGGAAGGGGGGGGGCTTGTTCTCACTTGCCTTTTCTTCCCCTTCCACCCCCTCTCGCCCTAGATACTACTACTCACCTAGTAGGGTTACCCTGGCCTCGATGCAATTGAAGACCCGACCCAAAAAATTGGAGACCCATTTGTCAATGGTTGGGATCGCGCCGGTTTGCTTTTTAGCCCGGCCCTACCGGACAATCTCAACCCAAAGCAGTGGGATTGTCAGTGCTCGGTGAACTGAAGATGACTGTGGTCTTGGCAGTGGATGACCGTACGTGCAGTAACTAGATATATATGTATATGAGTATAAGCAAACAAGGGAATTATCAGCTTCTGAGACATTGGAACCTCAACTGATCCTTGGTTGAGGCCCTGATCGGCAGAGAGCCCAGCTGTCACTGCTTGAATTGTAGTCATTGTTAGGCAATAGAGCTGAATTGCGGTGTAATCGTCCCAATCTAGCGGATCGAAGCTGCATTGCCTCCGCCTGCGGCCATACTATCGATTTCCCGATCGGGCAATGATGGCCTTGAGGATGCCTCATGGCGCCCCGCCCTGGTGGTACGCTAGTGGCCTGAGTGCCTGAGGCACGGGGCTATCATCAAGGTGGGGGTGGAAACTTCCATCAATAGCAGATGCATGAGCGGGTTTCCTCCATTCCCTCTGTGCATTAATCTTTTTTTTCCAACTTTGGGTTTCCATTCAATACAATTTTACTGTAGGATCTCGCAGCAGAGATTCTCTTGGTCCGACGATCTACACTGAAATTCCCCGAGCAGACCGCACTGATCAAGGAGAAACCCCCCTTTCCACAGATTGTCGATCAACTTGACCAGTAGCAACCATGGCCGACGCAGAGTTGGAAGAGGTCAGTATGCCAGCCTCATGCTCCGACCTTTCGATCTTCCCCTCCTGGCATCATGATGCCATATATGACCTCGTTCTTTCCCACCAGAGTATTGTTCTTCGACCCTAATGCTCAGACATGTAACAGATCAGACGGGCCCGCATGGCTCAGCTCCAGCAACAGAGCGGTGGTGCACGCGGCGGGCCAGGTGACGGCCAAGAAGATCAGAGAAAGTACGCACTCCTTACAGCTACTCACATGATTGGAACCACTAATTGCTAACACTTCGTCAAGACAAGCTGAAGGTATGCGCAATAGCCATCCCAGATCCACCTGTGACATGTGAAGAGGGCCCGACCTGGAGCAATCTCCGCGCCATCTTTTCTCCTCCACCTCCGACCACCACGCTGCAAAAAATAAAGACTGTACTCACCATAAGCTCCCCAACTAGCCGACCGCCGTGCCTCCATTCTGAATCAGATCCTCGAACCGGAAGCCGCCGACCGCCTGGGCCGCATCCGCCTCGTCAAGGAATCGCGCGCCATGGACGTGGAGAACCGCTTGATCATGCTCGCGCAGACCGGCCAACTGCGCCAGAAGGTGTCGGAGGATCAGCTGAAGCAGCTGCTCAATGCCATGGCCGAGAACCAGCGCAAGGACGAGGAGGAGCACAAGATCGTGATCTCGCGGCGCAAAGGTGGCTGGGACGACGACGACGATCTGTTGGACTTGTAGAGGCGACAACAACAAATCTGATGTGATGAAGTGTTATTAGCGAGAGAGACGTTTGACGTCCGCAGGTGATGATGATGGTCTTTTGCAGTCTCTTTTATGATACCTTTCGCCTGCTCCTCTTTTCTCCGGCCCAGTCTAGATTCTGGGTGAACCATGCATGCGCTTAATGTTTGGATTATTGGCTCTGCAGCGGTGGCGGGAAAAATGGCCTCGATATGAAAAGCTACTCTTACGCCTGCTTCGTGCGGAAGGCCGGCTTGCGTACAGCCTACTCCGCGTGACCTTTGAGTCCTCCTTCACACCTCTCTATCAACCCACGTAGATCCACCAACCAAACCAAGGAAATTCTTTTGAACCAAGAATAACAATATATCCATGCCATGCAATACTATAATATACACAGGTATCACCACTACCAAGCCAAAAACCAACACACTACAACCCGGCCGTCGCCGCAGCCGCCTCCTTCTCCCTCTTCTTCTGCATGCGGATCATCCTCCGGATCTCGCGCATATCCGGCGGCCTCTCGATGCCCAACTCCTCGCGCAGCTCGCCGACATCCTTTTCCAGAATCTTCTCCCAGTAGACATTGATGAGCTCCTTGCTCTTCAGGCCACTCTTCACCGCCCACGGCAGATAGATCTTGAACAGCCGCTCGCGCTCGGCGGGCTTCAACCGCACCGAGGCGAACAGACTCAGCCCCGTCATCGGGATCAACGTGTTCAGAAACTCGAACGCCTTGAGCGCCAGCTCCCCCTCCACAAAGATGGGCAGGCCCGTCACGGCGTGGTAGAAGTCGTGGCACTCGCGGTACCGCTGCATGACGTAGGCGCACTCCGGGTCGTCGATGTACTGCACGTTGTCCCGCGTGTCCGGCGACACGCCCTCGCGGTCCAGCCAGGTCGCGTACGTCCGCCCCACCGTGTTCTCCGGCAGCGTGCGCAGGTAGGACATCTGGAGCGTCTGGGAGGTGATGCGCGGTCGGTCGCGGAGGATCTGCCGCCCCGTCGGGTCGGAGAGCATCGCGTCGCGCAGGCGGTAGATGAAGTAGGGGGTTGCCGTGGCTTCGCCGCAGGTTGCGATGAGATCTGTTTGGTGATTGTGTTCGTGGTTAGTGTGGGTCATCGGATATAGAGGGGAGGAGGCGTGATTGCGGAGAGGAGAATGTGGGGCGAGGTTGATGAAAAAAGACAAAGGGTTCAAGACGCACCAGCTCGTCGAGGGTTGATGAGAGCTCCAAAAGCAGAGCCGACGGCCAACGCTCCGCGCTCGAAAAAGGTCAATGGCACATGGCCGGGATAGTTTGGCGGAGGGCGGTTCCAGGCGGAGAAAGACCGCGCGGATCGAGACTGGAGGGGAACAGGAGCTGCGATTGTGGCTGTGGCAAGGAGGTTCAGCTCCCGAACGCTGAGTGCAGCGCTGCGCTTCCCAAGAACAGACATCTTAGAGGTTCAAAAGGACACCACGTCGCACTGGACTCGAGCTTCGTGGGGGGGGGCAATGGTCGGTCGAAGTAGATGCAAGTGGTACGATTTCGGGGAGATTCCGGATAGCGTGAGTGGTGGGTCTGGCGTGCCGTACCGTCTGATAAAGATCGATAAGATAAAAAAAAAAGAGACTTTTCTTTATCGATTGGGTTGAGCGCGGGACCATTCCCAGATAATTTGCGACGCAGCCGCATTGTCACAATCGCGAGATTCATTGAACAGGAGAGCCAGCTAGCAATACATCAGTGGTTAACATAATCATCCGATCGATCAGATCACGGGTATCTCCAACATCCACATAAGAACAACACCGCATCACCCGGCTTGACAATCGCAAACATGCGACCCACCTGGTGGCCCGGCGAGCAACATGAAGCTCTTACCGAATGGGCGTTTTCTCAAGGCATCATCATCAATGGAGTCAGTCCGGCACGATTTCCCGGTCGAGGACTAGGAATGATCGCCACACGGCATATAGAAGTACGACAAATACATAACCAACCCAACAAAGCCGCCAGCCATCTACTGACCCAAACCCACCAACCCAGAAAGACGAAGCCATCGTGACAGTGCCCCACGAAGCCATGCTAACCCCCTCACGGATCCCGACCTCCTTCTCCAGCAGATTCTCCGACGGAACCCCTACCCACGCTGTATACGCCGCCTATCTCACCAACGGCGACCCTGCCGACCTGGAACCCTACACCCTCTGGCGGCGCACCTGGCCCACCCGCGCCGACTTCGAAGCGAGCATGCCCATCCTCTGGCCTGCGTCATTCCGGCATCCAACAAAAGCCGAGCACTCGTCGTCGTCGTCGGCACTCCCCAAATCCGACGCCCCAGCCCTCCTCCTCCCCCCTTCCATCTCCGGCCAATGGACCACGATCCTGCCGCAACCATGCGCGCACGACTACGAAACCACCCACCAGAACCTCCTCGCGCAGCAGGAACAACGCCTGCGCAGGGACTGGGACATGGTGGTTGCCGTGTTCCCCAACACCGACTGGGACCAGTTCTCGTATCATTGGCTGATCGTCAACACGAGGAGCTTTTTTTACTTGGTGCCCGGCCAGGAACCGCCAAAGGACCGCAATGATGCCATGGCTCTGCTGCCTTTCGCTGACTATTTCAATCACTCGGATGTAGCGGTGAGTTCGGCCATTCAAGCGTGCGTGCGTGTGTGTGTGCGCGCGCGCGTTGCGTCGGGGAAGTGGTATGGCTGACTTTTGGGGATGGGTGTCTCAGTGCAACGTCAAGTTTGATGGGCTTCATTATGTATTTCGCGCGGCTAAGGAGTACGGTATGGTTAAATTACCTCATCATTTTTATTTGCCTGGAAGGTTCTTTGGGGCTGATTTATTGATTGACTTCTTGTTATTATGTCGCAGATGAAGGGGATGAGATCTATATGAGCTATGGTCCACATCCGAATGACTTTCTATTCACTGAGTGTGAGTATCCACGCAGCCCTAGACTTGCGCTCTTGGTTGACCTCGTTTTATAGATGGTTTCTACTTGGAGGAAAACGAATCTGAGACTCTATATCTCGATGCCATTATATTCAAAGATCTCGGCCCTAAATTGCAAGAGGAACTGAATTTCCATCAGTACCTGGGGTATGTACAGTACTATCGCTCCTGCTTCTGTTGTGGTGCAGATCACCGTCGCTAATCCGGGGCCAATCAGGAACTACCAAGTCACAGCCGGTGGTGTTTGCTACCGGACCGAAATCGCCGCTACGATCACATATATGACGCCCAAGGACTGGCAGGATCATGTTCTCGGCTACTCGAGTCAGAGTGTGGATGAAAGGAGATCCGCTAAGGTCGTCCGAAACTGGATTGGCGCATATATCGAAGAGGCAGATACAGCGATTCGATATCTGGAGAGTGTTCTGTCCGGTGAGAGCGACCAATTCCACCCAGAAAAGGTACAAATGCTCCTGAACCGGTGGAGACAGATAAGACGGCTCTGCTTTCAAGCCCTAGATACGGTTCCCTGCTAGGAATATAGGCATAGTTGAAAGGAAATTGTTTAGTAAAATGACCCGATCCTGGGAGCATCCTGCGGTCTAATTCGAATTATGGAGCGCTTCGAGAATCCCTTTTTCGCCCTTCCATGGGGACATCAATGGGAATTGCAGAAATTTCCTTTTGTCTGGTCTCATATGTCTTTCCTTGGATCAATGCTTGAATCATGTAGTTCATCACTGGTTTGAGGCCGAGCTCCTCGCCTCTGCGCACGATGTAGCCGTTCAGGAACTGAATTTCAGTTACCTTGCCCGCATTGATATCACGCAGCATATTACTCTCCTGGCCGGCAGTCCTTTCGGCGATTTGGGTGAGCAGGCGGCGTATGCGCTCCGGACCGAAGCGTACCTCGATCCCAGGAATTGACCGAACCTCGGGCAGAGCGGCGATGATGCTACAGGTTTCGAGGAGGAGAAGGCGCGTGAGACGGGTGAAGTGGTAATTGTAAAGAGTAGCACCGTTTTTGAACCCCATGAGCGCGGTCAGCGGTTGGAGAACGGATTGTACCGCAATTTGCTCCAGCTGGGTTAACAAGAGATCGGTCGGGGCTGCTGCAGTAGCGACGAGTGGCGCAGTGGTGGTCAGAATGCGCATGAGGTACTTGGTGGTTCGAGCCCAGGCTTGCGTCCAATAGATTTTCTCGGCCTCAGCTAAAGACAGTTTGTTTTCCTGCGGTGGAACCCCTAATACAAGTGTGCCCAGCTGAGCATGATAGAACTGAAAACTGCCCTTTCTCCGACGAATGTAGTGGGTGAATACTCCTTGCATGTAGTGCGGTCGTGTCATCGGGTCCGGAAAGCAGTGCTTATTGATTTCTTCCATCGTGCCCAGGCCGTCTGAGAGGATCAGGATTGTCGAATCGGGCGTCAAGCGATGCTGAATCGATTCCACGGCCAGGGCGGTCCAGTTCGATCTGACAGGGATGATTGCACACTCAATCTTCGAGTCATCCTGTTGGAATTGCACGGTTCCGGGAGACTCAGGTTCCGCCGCGCCATAGAAGTCGCCCTCATATTCGAGCGTGTCATGATTTCCGTAGTCTCCCTGCTCGGTCGTCTGGGGAATCGAGTACCAGGTAGCCTTGCCCCTCCTGACGTTCACATCAAAGCCGGTCTTGATGTCCTCCAACCCATTCGCTTGCAAACTTATGCTCTGTTTCGCAGCCACCCATTTTTGGTAGGTGCCAAAATCGTTCAACATCAAAGTGATAGGCGGCACAGACCGTCGACTTGCTAATGAGTGAGCAATAAATAAGGCGTCATTGTCACTACCCACGATGTGTATGCGCCCTGAGAGCCGGGAATTGGAGCCGGCGTCGAGCGATTCCTTCGGTTCATTGGCAGAGTTCGACATGAAGCAGCTGACGGTAAATTGCCGAGCTTTTAATACCGATGAGAAGCATGATGTATATGGTCCAGTCCGCCACAGCGGACTGCGTCTGAATATGTACGACACTTTGAAAAGCTGCCGCGGAACAGCGGTCTTGAGAAACCGGGGGGGCCGGGGGAATGTACCCTTGTGGAGACAGTGGTCGTTCTCCTCCCTGATCAGCCTATGATTTTCAGTTGAGATATGGGCAATTAGAGCCAGGGATTTCTGATCATGACGATATTAATGAAACCGTTCAGTAAGCTTCGGAAGAATGGAAGATGAAAGCTAAGTGAAAGATGCGAATGAAGTAAGAGGCGACGGACAATTTTGACCCGCTACCGCTTCGCTCACCGCCTTCATCACCGAAAAAATCACCTTATTGTACCAGATTTTCGAGGTTCCTCCTTTCAGCATACAAAGAACCGTGCTCAAGATGGAGGCTGCAGATCTACTCCCGCTGCTTGAGCAGCTAGATGACAACATTGATGACCTCGAGGAGATTCTCCAGCCTGTGCTGGACGGCTCCGTTGTGAAAACATCGAGCAATCTTCCAGTACTGGACAAAGCCAAATTCCATGTCCTGGTCACTTATACCTTGGAATCTCTCATCTTCTGTATGTCATCATTCCCTCGGCGATAGCTGTGTACGTACTGATTTTATCATAGCCTGGTTGCGCCTGCACGGTGTTAACGCCAAGGAACACCCGGTCTTTCGCGAGTTGACCCGAGTGAAGCAATACTTCGAAAAGATCAAAGAGCTGGAGACGGGCCCCGAGCAACGCACTCTCAAGCTCGACAAAGAGGCCGCCAGTCGCTTCATCAAACACGGTCTTGTAGGTTCTATCCTAGGAGTCGGCAGTTCTCTTAGCATGGCAGTACTAATCAGCGGCCAGGCTGGAAATGACAAAATCGACTTGGAGCGCAAAGAGCGAGAGGCGAAGGAAAGAGCACGCGCGCAGCTCAAGGCATCACTCCTAGCGAAGAAAGACTCCTCGACCTCCGATCCACCGACCAAGAATGTCACCGACGATTCCGAATACGAGTCTGATGCCGAAAGCGACGACGCGGACGAGAAACCCGCACCGACCACCCGGAAGAGCAAGAAGAAGCAAGCCAACGAGGACAAGAAGAGAACCAAGGATAAGCAACGCAAGAAACTCAACAAAGAAGAGCGCAAAGAAGTCAAGAAGGATAGGCGGAAGAAGAAGGGCGACATGCGCAAAGCGAAGAATCTCAAATGAGGTAGCCTCTGGATCTTCAACAGTGCACATGGCTTAGCATTGTGGTCGGCTGGTCCGCTCTGCATGGCTAAGCACTACTCCACTTATCAATCACAACTAGCACTTTTGATCGTTGGCCGAGTCGCATTCGGGTCTGTTTCTAGGGTGTCATATATCCCACTACGAAGGGAGCCCTCAAGGCCTATAGCATGGGTCAACTAGGAGGACTCGACGGAGACTATCGTTCAGACCGGCTCCTGACCAAACCATGTGATGCGCAAGGCTTGTCGGGTATCCGTTCCTGAGTATTGTGCGGGCCGGCAGCTGTACCTCCTACAGCGCGACAGTGGAATCGGCGCGACGCTTGGACTCTTCCACCACTTACTGCAATGTTCCATCACAGCCGAACAGTGGCAACATGGGATGTTGATCTGGTTACACACACATGCTCAGCCGTGTGGATCATGGACATGTTTGGCGGTGACTCATGAGGGAACATCGGCCGGAGATAAGGGGTGTTCGATGAATGGATAACTCCGTATATAGGCCGCGATCAAGGAATTTCAGTCGAAGGTTTCCGTCCAACTGCTGTAAAGTTTCCCAATAACTGTGCAATCGATGGAGCCTTAATGCAATAGTTATTCGGATTCTGCTGTCCACAGGTATCAATTCAGTGTAAACCGATAATCACATGATAAATCTTAGGTTCAATCATGGATTCAACTTGCAAATGTACAGTAGGTACCTGAAGTGGCCGAGGAACTCAACCAATCAACGACAAGTTCCGATTTGCCGGACCGGAAGCTGACATAAGCCAAGGCAACACCAATCAGCAGTGGCGAAATAGGCACAGCATCGGAGGTTTGGAACTTTCTCCGCCCGACGGGGATTCGAGCTTGTTCTTTTTCCATAAAGACAATCTTTCCCCCCCCCCATCGATCTTTTGCCATCCAGACCACCACTTCCTTCTCAACACCAACCTCAACTCCCTACTATCATCCCACCCATTCACCTACCAACACAGTCCAAAATGCCTCGTCAACGCCGTGGTGCCGCTCCCACCCCCGCGCGCAGCGCTCCCACCAGACCTACTGCCGCACCCGCCAGACCGGCCGCTCCTGTCCAGCAGCAGCACAGCCAGCCTCACTCGACCTCCGCGCACCCTCCCGCCGCTGCTCCTGCCGCTGCTCCCCCGGCCCCGATGGCTGCTCCTGTCCAGAGCTCCGGCCCCGGTCTCTTCGGCCAGATGGCTTCCACTGCTGCGTAAGTAGGCCCGGGCGGTTGCCGTGTTGTCCCCTTCCGCCTTGAACCAAAGACCACCCGCATCGCCCGGTGGTCCCCTTCCAAAAACCCTTATAACATAACTAACCGACCAAAAAACAGTGGTGTAGCAGTCGGATCCTCCATCGGCCACGCCATCGGCGGGTTCTTCAGCGGCGGCGGCTCCAGCGCTCCCGCCGAGGCCGCTGAGGCCGCTGCTCCCCCGGCCGCGCCCCAGGCCATGGACAACGCCCTCTGGGCCGGCAACGCCACCAACAGCTCCTGGGAGAACCCGGCCTGCGCCACCGACGTGCAGAACTTCCGTCGCTGCATGGACGAGAACCAGGGCAACATGTCCATTTGCGGATGGTATCTGGATCAGCTGGTTCGTTATTTCCCCGTTTTCAAATTGCCCTTTGTGACAGAAAGGTATGCGGGTAGTATGTGTGGGAGAGATTGCTAATTTTCTACATACAGAAAGCCTGCCAGGCTGCTGCCAAGCAGTACTAGATCTATTGAAAGAAAACGGTCAAATATAAATCCATATCTCCGTTTGGATTTGAATTTCTTTTGACATAAGAGATCGATCTATGCTGCATTTTTCTTTTCCTTTTTTTTCGAATTGCATGATGCAAAATCATCACATATCATACCCCCCCCCTCTAACATCTCCGACAACGGGTCTCTCTTCCAGCCTTTTTTTCTCCCGAGTGCTGGTGTTGGGGAATGTACTTTTCTGTCTAGTTATGTTTTCGTTGCCTTGTGGAATGGGATGGAATTAACCTCAAGTCCCTGTGTCGTCTGAGGCAGGGCTTGTGCTGATAAATGGTTGAGATACATCATTGCTTGTTTCCCCTTCTTTTCTGCATGGCGACGAAGATTGGCTACCATCATCATCATCAGCAGCAGCATCATGACTGCCACTACTACTATTACCCTTGTATATCTAGACTAACCATCACGAAAGCCGATAGGCACGAAAAACGAAAACGAGACAAAAAGAAAGAAACATTTCCACTCTTCATAGACATACTCCCGGTAGTCTCGTAGCCTCGTGTTTCCCAGATCCCGGTAAAATAGGTAGTGCTATCGCTATACTACATACATCTGAAGAAAGTGATCCAATCTCTCGACGACTGAGCTCAAATTACAGTACACAAAACCTTCATCGGCGGTCCGTATCATCCCTGCGTGGTTGGAAGTTCAACTACGGCTCGCTGTTAGCAATGGCACGGACGTAGTTCACAATGAGATCAATGAAGGCGGTTGCTTACCTGGTTCCCGTTATAGAATTGATTATTCTCCTGCTCATCACGTTGATCTCTCAGCGTCCGAATAATCGGGCCTCGGTTCGAGGTGCCAGCAGGCCGAGCCCTTCGGTCCGCATCACTCGTCGAGGAGGTACTGGTAGAGGGTGATCCCGTCTGAGCAGAGTTCGGATTCTGAGCCGTCGATCCGTACCCCAAGAATGAGCCGACTAATCCTGTGGCGGTGCCTACCGCGGAGTTGAAGAGCCCGTACGCGGAGGACACGGCGCGAATGGGAAGGCTGGATCCTGCTGCGGAGTAAGCGTCTGTGTATGTGCTGATGGGCACCATGACAAGATTCGCGGATGAGCCGAGACCGAGCTCTGCCAGGCTTTGCTCTTCCTCGGCGATCGTCAGGGTGCGGTTAGAGAGAGGAGTGAGAATGTGCTTGAGGTTGTAGGGACGCTTCTCCTCTAGCATTTGCGTGTCAAGCCAGGGGCGGACATCTGCGCGGATGGTTTGCGACGGGGAGAAGCTGGAGCGGACGGAGCTTCCGTCAAAGAGGCGGACTTGGAGACGGTATTGTCTCGGGGGCGAGGGAGGTTGGTGGACTTGCGGTGCTTCAGTCTGAGGGGATGGGGGCGTAGGTTTGGGAGTCGAGGCGACGGGCTTCGATAGGGTTTTGCGGGGTGGCTGTTCTGGAGTGATGGCCTTGTTGGCTTGCTTGGGCGCTAGGGTGGACTTCTTCTGTGTCGCGGCTGGGGTCGTGACTTGGGATATTCGCGCATCCTCCACTCTCTTCTTGCCCTCGCGCCTACTCGAGTCGCGTGTCTCACTCGCACCAGATGCTGGAGTCAATGAAGTGGCAGTCACAGGTGCAGCTGCAGGCGCAGCAGCTGGCGGCGCAACAGCTGTGGACACAGGCACGGTAGGCGGACTCGCAGTACCCTCCTTAGGATCCCCAGACGCCCCAGTCGAGTCCGGTTGAGCAGTGGCTTGAGTTTCATTCAGCTTGGCAGCAAGACGACTGCGGAAGTCCTCCTCGGATATCTCCGGCACGAGATAGTCGCACAGCATGCCATTCCTGCAAGACCGTCAATAAAACTGACAACAAACACGAGTACTAAATACACCCGCACGTACTTGATGACAACGACCGTCGGAAACTTGACAATGGGGCAGAAAGAGGTCAGAAAGCCCGCTTCCTGACTATCTTTGGTGAGGCGCAAGAGGACAGCTCTCGTCTCGAGTAACCGGGTGAACTAAGCCGTGAGCGGGGAGTGCGATATAGATCCGATGGAGCAGCTACTGTTTACCTCCTCATCCCCTGTGAAGTAGTTGTCCTCCCATGTACTGCTCGTCTGCTCATCATCTAGATCCGACGTCAGCTCCGAATTTTCGAGTACGTACGGAGCAGTTGGAGGGGCGGTGCCAGCAATGCGGAGAAGGGACAGCTCTCCAAACAATGAAAGCAAAGTAACGAACCTCGAACGAAACAAACAACGGCCTTAGCCTGGCTGACAGCGGAGACTATGCCCTCCTGTAGACTCCCCGAGTAGAACATGATTCCAGGAAGAGATACGAATAGTGGTCAAGTCAAAGAGAAGGGAATCGAAATCACAAGCAAGCATGCAATGGGTGGAGAGGTGGAGAGGTTCGGAGCGCGGAGGAGATGACAATCGATAAGGCAAGGCGGGAAGCGGACAGGGAGTCGACTGGCTCTCCACTCCACTCGCTCACTCGCTCACTCACTCATTTACTTTTCCTCTCTCCGCACCGCACCTCTCCTCCCCACTCCCACCCCCCAACCCTCGAACCCATTCAATTGTGTCACGAGAGGTCACGAGAGGGGACATCCATATACTCATCAACATGCGATTCCTCATCTCAGCCCTCCACCGGACCGCCGCATCCTTGCGACCCGCCTCACGAACCGCAACAACAACCGCCTCAACCTCCTCCTCCTCCCTCCGTCGCACCCCCCGAACGAACGTCATCTTCTTCCAGCCCAAACCCCTTAACTCAATCTGCACCAGATGTCGCATACAGCAACAAACCCGATCCTACAGCAATCAATTAGCCGACGATCCCGCCTGGCTGTCCGTCGTCGATAATCCCGCGAAGATCGTCCGGACCGGAAACAAGCATGGGCCCGGGTTGATTATCCTAGGTATGTCTCTATCTTCTACTTTCTCCCCGGGGGGGATTCTTCTCCTACACCATTCTATAAATCATCAACGACTAACCAAAAAAAAATAGCCCTAATCCCCATCATCTCCTTCGGCCTGGGAACCTGGCAAATCTACCGCCTGGACCGGAAGACCAAGATGATCGCCACGTTCGAAGACCGCCTCGTGAAAGACCCGCTGCCGCTGCCGCCGCGGATCGACCCGGCCGCGATCTCCGAGTTCGACTACCGCCGCGTCTACACGGTGGGCCGCTTCCGGCACGACCAGGAGATGCTGGTGGGGCCGCGGATGCACGACGGCACGGACGGGTTCTTCGTGGTGACGCCGCTGGAGCGCGGCGAGGGCCAGTCGACCATCCTCGTGAACCGGGGGTGGATCTCGCGGAAGCAGAAAGACCAGAAGGTGCGGGATCAGGAGGGGGCGCTGCCGCGCGGTGAGGTCGTGGTGGAAGGGTTGCTGCGCGAGCCGTGGAAGAAGAACATGTTCACGCCGGAGAATGTGCCCCAGGAGGGCAAGTTTTACTTTCCTGATATTCAGCAGATGGCGGAGTTGACGGGTAGTCAGCCCGTTTGGATTGAGCAGACTATGGGTATGTTTTTTGACTTTCTACGTGTTTTATGTGCAAGTGGAGAGAAAAGGAAGCCCAGAGCTAACGTTGGTTTTTTCTCGTTCAAATTATAGTGCCGGATCTGGTTGAGTCCTATAATCGGGAGGCTAAGGGTATTCCTATCGGTCGTGCCGCCGAGGTTAACTTGCGCAATAACCACAGCCAGTATATCTTCACATGGTGAGTTTTGTCCAGCTCTCGCAATGCCAGGGCATCATTACCCCCGAAGAATCCCTGCTCATGCACTCTAAAGGTACGGCTTGTCGCTGGCAACGACCATCATGTTCTGGATGATCGTTCGCAAAAGACCGAACGAGGCCACTCGTCGTGTCCGGTTGAATCGTAACTGGTAGGTCTGTTCCGGGAGTCGACCTGCACCTCCCAGAAACATGTCGCGTGGGGCTTGTATGTTAAGAAAGATTTATGTATATGTACCGACCATTCATGGTGGCATCGCCAATCTCATATCCTGCAACAGCTCTTTCGGGAGATGCTTTTGTGCAAGAGAGAAGACAGTAGTGGCATTGCTCAGATGCCGTTGTCTAGTTCAAGGAATTAGTACCCGTCGTAATAATAGCGGATTTGGGGTACTCACCGCCTCATTAAAGTTGTGACGTCGCTCTCATCGATCGTCTTGCGCCCAGCATGCTTGGCATATGCTGCCAGATCGTCACTTGCCTGTTCAAAGAACCACGACGAGGCCTGTTCAATCGCCGCCAGCGTCTCCTTGCTGATTTTCGCTTTGGACCCGTTTCGTGCCCGCGCAAAGCGCATGGCCAACTTCTTCACCACACCAACGGGTAGATTAGGAACCGGGATGCCGTGACGGGAGAGCTTCTTTTGCTTGACGCCAGGAGTATACTGATCTTCCTCCCGCAGACCTCCACCGACAATACCAGGACTTCGGCTCTCGCTCATTGCGACGGATTCCCGGGCCGGGAATTCCATGCCAAAGTCTCCGCCTGCATTAGACACACTACTGACATCATCGTCATCGCCAGGCCCAACGTCCATATCGAGAGGCATATCCACTGGTGGAAGCTCAAATCCCTCATCATCGTGCATCGGTGCGTTCTGGTCCAAATCGCCGACTCCCGGGGCTGGCGGCGATGGAAAATTGAACTCGAAGTTGAATCGGCCCAAGTCCTCGGTGTCTCCCCTGCGTGAGACATGTCAGCTATGTAAAATGATGCTCCGCATGAAATAGGCTTGACCCACCCTCGATCAAAAGCCCCTTGGCTATCAATGGTCTCGTCTGCTTCGTCTCCGGCATCGTCGCCATGCACAAGCCCCGTATCACCCTCGTCATCCTCATCGTCACTATCCAACCGAGTCGCATCGCCGAAATTCTCACTCAACCGCGGGCCCATCATTGACAGTCTGCCCCTTTCTAATTCGTTTGCAGCTCGCCTCGGGTATTCAACCGTGATATCATCTTCCTCGATCGCCAGGGATAGCCTCGGAGGACGCATCTCCGGTTCCTCATCGACCTCGTCAACTTCCTCTAACGGCAGGGATAGCCGGGGTCGTTCCAGCTCGGGTTCGTTGTCAAGGATCTCAAACTCGTCCTTCTCAGGCTCGACCGGCTCTGGAGCCACGGGCTCCGGTTTCTCACTGGGTGACGAACGAATTGGTTGGGTAGTCGGGGCAAGTGCTGCTTCAGGTCAGCCGGCTTTGTCCCAAAAGGTTTCGCGCATTCGTGAGTAAGTTCTTTAGAGGATGGAAATAGCATCGCAATGTGAAAGAGGGGACCGCACCCTTTCCCAGGTTCCGAAGGATGTCGAATGTTGTTTCACGTTGGATTCGTCCGCTCTTCCTGCGATCCCGGCCAGGGGTATTCGCATTCCGTCGCTGAATTGCGTTGAGTCTGAATGGGGTGGCAGGCGCACCGGCGCCTCTGTTACGCGGTGTATATCTGTTGGCGGAGGGAGTGATAGTTGGCATCGCGTGTCGGCTGGGAGTGAGGGGGTTTCTGGTTGAGATTGGAAGACGCGAAAGCTGTGTATATAGTACGAATGGTAAGCATATATACTCATTCGGTAATATGAAGAGGCCGTACCCGAGTGAGTGTGGTGTCCCCAATTGGGGAGAAGGATTCCGAGACCTCGGACAGTCGCGGTGACCGGCGCCGGGGGTTGGGAGTAGTTGACATTGTTGCGGAGGATTGCCACTTAAGATATGGGAGATTTCAGGCCCTGGCAAGAGGCACAGTAGCAGCGTCTTCTCGGAGAGATCTAGCAGTAAGAAATGACCATTGCGACCTGTGCTCGACTGAAACAACGCCTGGTAGCAGACGAGAGGGAAAAGCGCGTCGTTGAAGCAAATGCGGATGGGGTGAACCCGTGCCACGGATGTGACGACGCCCGCGCCCCGGCAGAAGATACTCTCGAATCAGAAGGCGGTCAAGCGAGCATGGTGGGTCCGTCCGGACTTGATTGGCGGAACCCGTTTATCTTATCGATAAGACAGCGCTGACTCAGCATAAAAAGTTGGCGCAAGAGACAATCGCGATCGAGTTCAATACGCAATCCTGCCATTGAAGGCTTTCCTCTGCAGTGAAAAAAGTTTTAATTTCCAGACCAGAATCATGTCCGACGGAAACCCAAAGCCTTCCGGCCTGGCCGCCAAGGTGGACAAAAAGCGCAAGAGACAGGCCGAGGAATCCAACTCCAAGACGGAGCAGCAGACCAAGTCGACTGGCAACAGTGCGTCGGATGGACCGAAGAACAAAAAGAGAAAGGATAGCAACAACAACAAGGGCAAGTTCGACAAGAAGAAGGGTGGAAATAAGGGCAAGGACAACAGGGACAAGCCGAAGCAGCCCAAGGAGCCCCAGGAGACCAAAGCAACAGAGGTCAAAGGCAGCATCGATGAAGCGATCGGAAAGATGGACGGTCGATTGTTGGCCGATCACTTCGCCCAGAAGGTTCGCCGGCATAACAAGGAGATCACTGCTGTTGAGCTGAGTGATCTGTCTGTACCTGGTATGAGGCTTTCCCAGCCCTATACAGTGTATAGGGCCATCCCATATACTAACATTATAAGACTCCGCTTTCCTCGATACCTCGTCCTTCGAATCTCCCCGCAACCTCGAAAACCTCCCCGCTTTCCTGAAAGCCTTCAGCCCCGAGAAGGGTGCGCACCTGGCTAAATCGTCTGAGGAGAAGGGAACCCCCCATACGCTGGTGATCGCCGGTGCTGGTCTCCGCGCCGCCGATGTCGTCCGGGCCCTCCGCTCATTCCAGAACAAGGAATCCATCGTGGGCAAGTTGTTCGCTAAGCACATTAAGCTGGAAGAAGCCAAGCAGTTCTTGGAGCGCGCACGGTATGTGACTCTTCCGGGCTTACTATCTTACAACACACAGACCGACTAATTCCACTGATAGTATGGGCATTGGTGCCGGTACCCCAGCCCGCATCTCGGACTTGATCGATTCAGGTATGACCTCATCATGTGCGCTATTTTAAAGTCGGTACATTTCTAATTCATTCTAGGGTCCCTCAAACTCGGTGAACTGGAGCGCATTGTCATCGACGGCTCTTACGTTGACCAGAAGCAGCGCGGCATCTTCGATATGAAGGAGACGCATCTCCCCTTGCTGCAGCTGCTCACGCGGCCTGAGTTCAAGGATCGTTACGGTGCAAAAGTCAAGGGAATCAAAATCATGGTATTTTAGAAAAAGCGATTGTACATATATGAAGGTGTTGGCGTTTGTCATATGGTCTAAGCATATCTTCTTCCCTGGATAATATATATTATATTCTAGCTGCTGCATTGCCGACCGTGCAAATTCTGTCCTGGTTGACTGCGACTCTACAATCAGTATATGAGAGACAGATCAAGCAAGAACTGGTATATATAAACGGGTAGAGATAGTGTAAATATATATGGAAGATGGCCTCAACAGACAGGTCATCAATCTACCAAATTGGCCTCCGCAAACTTCCGCATCATACATTCCAGCGCGTCGGCCACCTCCTCACCTTCATGCTGTGCTGTCAGGCAGTCAATGCCAACGGTCATTTCTTCGGAGGTAACAGCCTCCAAGCGGGGACAAGTCCTCTTTACGCAGCTGAGGAACGTAGTCCATGAAGCGGACGTGATAATAGAGCACCCGGAGAAGGTCAGCGACAGTAACTGACCACCGATCAACTGCAGCCACTCTTGAATGTCCTCTAGAGCGACGCCAGAACGATGGATCTCAAGATGTTTGATCTCCGCCAGAGGTTTGACGTTCTTGAGCAGCGAGACCAGATCTCTGGACTGGCCGCTGATGGCATCACCAATGATGATCAGTCTCTCGAGCCGAGGCGCGGTTTGCATGATCTGGGGCAGAGTCCTGTAGAGGTAATTAGCGAGGTGAAAGAAGTAGGGCTGCGTAACCTGCAAGGTAGCGAGCTCTGTCCAGGCGCGGGCAAGGTTTGGCTGCTTGTGCATTCGGGTGTATGGGCGGGCTCTTTTGGGCCTCTGGAACTCAGTATACCGGTGAGTATACAATGCCAGATTTTCCACAGGGAGCTCAGCCTCGACGAAAATGTGAAAAAGGATGTTAAGAACGTCGTCGCTGTCTAGGTACGTGAGGTTACCTTCATTCCAGCTGAGGCAGAGTTCAAAGCTTCTGCAGTTCTTAAGCGAGTGCACGAGGTCATCCTTGAGGGTCTTGATCTTTGGAACCGAGGTAGGATCCTTGATCAGGTCATACATAGTCACTCTGTGAAGGGGGGTTAGAGGACCGAAGGGTGGCTCAATCCTCATTATTTTAACGTAGTTTTTCAATTCGTCGCACTCCGCAATTCGATGAATCCGAGAGAGACTTTGGTTGGAAAAATTCGTGCGAATAACGCGTAGTGAACGATTCCATACGGGCTCCAGAGCCTTGGTTGTCAACGTCCTCATATCTTTCGAAACAGCACGGAGAGAGAGCAAGTCCCTCGGACTCAGATAATCAGCCATCATGCAGATTAGTTCCGGAGGCAAAGATGTGACATCAGACATTACTATAATCAAAAAAGAAGAGAACAGTGAAGGTGGTGTTTGCGACGAAGCGAAGCTTGTAAATGCAGATGTATTAGACCTGACAAGCATTTTATATGGGTCTTCTCCAAAACGAAACAGAAATGCATTGTAGCAACAAAGGGTATTGTGTGTCGGTGAGAACAAGGAATAAGACAACGATGTCCTTGGTCATCAAAGGAATTCTGGGTTTCTCTGTCCGCAATGCATATGAAGAATGCCTGTCATTCTTTTTAATACCAACAGACTTCAATTGTTACTCTTGACCACCTTGTTTGAACGGTGAGATTGAAAGAGTGTAGCATTGGGAAGGCTGCTTTCACCATAAAGTCTGGCTGGAATCATTCATAGAGCACCCAATAGACACACTAGAGTGTGGTCTTCGACGTGCTGGTTTTGGCATCTGTAAATGGGGTCCTCACTGTCTTCGGGCAAGTTTCGATCTCAAGGACGATGGCATGTCTTAAAGCTGATATGCTGTTCGTTTCCGCAATTTCAGAAGTCCTATCTCAGGAGTCTCATCTCAAGCATAGCACTATTGTTCAAGGGTTAAATTGTTTGGAAGCATGCTGACGTTGTTCCAGCTCCGAGTTTCAGTCTCATCCAATCTTTCATCTCCTAGTAGTAGCTTCAAGCTGTGAACTGATGAGATTGAACCTGCAGAGAAGCGACAGCGGCTAGGGATCTATACGCAGCATAAACAATGCAAGCAGAATGCCCCGAGTGAGTAAGATCATGATCGAGTTCGCAGGTTGTTGGCCAACTACCAGATGGAAGCAGCGACTGCATCAGAGAAGATCTACATTGGTGTTAATTAAGACAAAGTGCTTGACTAACGAATGTTGGTATGCAGAAGCTAGGACTTGGCCTTATCGTTGGCGCAGAGTTATGTGTCGTCTCTGAGAAGAAAGACAAAGCAGTCTATCACTTACTCATAGTTCAATTTGACCGAAGCGGAGGAAGTATGGTTCGACCTGGACACCTCAGGCATTACTTGCACATCTACCGCTCCACTTGATCTACCGCTATCTATCTCCGCCCGGCAGAAAAAGGAAATTTCCGAGATTTTTGGCTATCTTCGGGATCAGTTCCATTCCGGTTGAAACCATTGTCCACTACAAATTTGTTTTTCTTTGGTTCAAGATCCTCCCATTTCCTCTCAAATCAACATGAGCGACAAGAAGCGCAAGCTCACCGAGGAGGCTGTGAAGCCCGAGGGCAAGAAGGCCAAGCGCGACGAGAAGAAGGAGAAAAAGGAGAAGCGCAAGGCCAAGGATGTCGTTGAGGAAGTCAAAATTGAAGAGGCTGCTGCTGTAGAGAACAAGGACAAGAAAGAGAAGAAGGAGAAGAAGGAGAAGAAGGAAAAGAAGGAGAAAAAGGAAAAGAAGGAAAAGAAAGAAAAGCCCAATGCCGATGCGGAGGCCGCCGAAAACAACGAGGTAGAAAAGGAAGCACCCGAGGCTATGGATGTGGATGTCCAGGAACCCCAGGCGGAGGAGAAGAAGAAGGAGAAGAAGAAGAAGGAAAAAAAAGACAAGAAGGCTAAGAAGGCTAAGGAGGAGGACACGAATGTTCAAACAGATACCCCGTCCGCTGAGGCCCCAGCGGAGGAGTCCGCCCAGGGAGAGGAATCGAGCCAGAAGGGAAATAGGTTCATTTGCTTCGTTGGTATGCTTGAGACCAAGATGGCTGCTGGCGACGTGAGCTCATACATTTGTGACAGGCAACCTCCCCTACTCCGCTAACCGCGAATCCTTGACCGCGCATTTCGAGAAGATTTCGCCGGTATCCGTCCGCGTCGCAACTGAAAAGGACAAGCCGACCAAGTGCCGTGGTTTCGGGTTCATCGAGTTCGACAATTACGATCGCATGAAGACCTGCCTTAAGCTTTACCACCACTCTATGTTTGATGACAAGAAGTACCCGCCCCGGCGGATCAATGTGGAGCTGACGTAAGTGCCCATAAGACACTGGACACCGTTAGGATGCGATAAAGTGCTGACTTACTGCAGCGCCGGCGGTGGCGGCAAATCGGAATACCGGAAATCGAAGATCGAGGCAAAGAACAAGAAGCTTTTCGAAGAGAGACAGCGGAATGCCAAGGAGATCACTAAGGAGAAGGAGCGCAGAGCCCACGCCGAGGAGACCGGTGAAGATGCCTTTGCGGGCGTCCACCCCAGTCGCAGAAACCGTATGGCTTAAGATCCACCTCTCGCGGGGTAGCGATCATAAGTTGATCAGTCTGAGCCAATCCCTGAAAAGAAATCCTGTGTTTTTTGTGCTCGCTTGAAAGATATCCTTCTGTTCTCTGTTTCTTATGTGCATACTTGGAAAGTGTCAAGCAGGATACTAGACTTGAAGAGACCAATTTTGTATATGACACGGCTCTGGCTTGACTATCAAACTATCTCTCGCATTGCAAACAAATTCAAACTCGTACGCTCACCCATGGCTTTCAATATTCGACAGTGAGGAAAAGGGAAGACGCTGAAGGCTGTGGTCCAACTCAGAAAAGACGCTCGTAGAGTGGTATTGTAATGGCATGTTACATCTTTATACTGCATTAGGACGGGAGGGAAAGAAGACACAGGGGGCGAGGTTATCCTGAACCTGGATGGAATGGAGAAAAGAAAACTTCAGGATCATGGCACCAAAACAAGGAACGGGAGGGAGGACAACCAGCCAAAACCAGCAAAATGCGGGGCGTTACAGCCAAAACCCAGACGCCGAATTAGTTATTTATATTATAGGTCGGAAGATGCAGTGAGGGGGAGACGATCTACAGAATGACACATTTCTTGTTCTTCGGTTTCGCCGTAGGCCGGGGGTTGAGGACAGCACTGAGGGCAACTGGTTAGAGCTCGAGACGCTAGCGCGGGGCAGTTTGCGAACAAGAACAACATACCGAATGGCCTCGTCGAATACACTTTTCAGGTTACGCTGTGTGAGAGCGGAGCACTCCAGGTACTTGTGTGCTCGGATTTCCTTGGCCACGGCCAGAGCCTGTTCGTAGGAAACGGGCTCCATCTTCCTCTGGCGCAAAGTTTCTAGAGTGGCCCGATCGTCCCTCAGATCGAGCTTGGTACCGACGAGAATGATAGGTACGTTGGGAGCATGATGTTCGATTTCGGGGAACCACTGCAGGAGTATCAGTCCAGATGTTCGGCATGCGACTTGGGGCAGGCGAGCATGGCCTCTCAGGGGTAAAGTACCTTGGCTCTCACGTTATCAAACGAGGGAGGGCTAACAATGGAGAAACAGATCAGGAAAACATCGGTTTGCGGGTAGGACAACGGGCGAAGACGATCGTAATCTTCCTGTCCAGCAGTATCCCAAAGTCCTAAGCTGATCGGTCTGCCATCTACCATTACACTGGCAGTATAGTTGTCGAATCTGTGGGCCGGGTTAATAGGGTATTCCTATCAGACGAGAGCCTCCAAAAGAGCGGGATCACGGACACGGTGGGTATATATTCACCGGGGAAGGCGTTGGTTGTGTACGAAATCAGGAGACATGTCTGGCGGCTGCGTCAGCAATGGATGGCCAGCAGAAGTTACCCAGCAGAAATGGGAACTGAGAAAAAACCACGTACTTTTCCAACAGCACCGTCACCTGTTACCACACACTGTAATCCAGCACTCAATGATTAGCTGCGGCTCGATTGAGCAACATGGTGGATGTCGCTGGCAGGAGCTGACCTTCAGGGATTGAGTCGCAGGTCCTGTCGCCATCTTCGCTTTATGATTCTAGAGGGTATATGAACACAAATGATAAACACGGTTGCGACGGTCACGACAGACGAGAGTAATGGCGAGTTCGACTCCACGGAAGCTCGAGGATTCAAAGGGGTCAACGGGGGGAGTGGGTTGCGTCGTGGCTTAACGGGCGGGCGTGTAACCAAGCAGCGCGGGTATCTGCTGAAGACCGAAAGGCAAGTCGAACCGGTCAGGGAGGATTCGCAATGCACAACGGAGATAACGGCGACACAACACCCAAGACACAAATACGCGGCCAAAGGTACGAGACAGGAAATTAAGCAAGTCAAGTCAGAGGAAAAATGGCAGGCAAATAAAAGAAAAAGGAAAAGATCCAAATGGAAGGATGAAAATAGAAAGACTAGGAAAGAAGATTGCAAAACAGGTGTGGTGGTGGAGGCGGAGGGAGGGAGGTGGAGAGGAGGTGAATGAAATAAAGAGAGGTGTGAATCAGCGGGTGAGAAATGTAAAGTAAGAGTGAGGGAGTCGATTGAGGAGGGGAGAGAGGAGGGGGGGGGGATTGATCGATCAATCAATTCGGATTTGGTTTAGTGGATGAAGTGGATAATAGGAATGGGGGGGAGGAAGACCAAGTGTAGGAAAGGGACCTTCAAGGAAGAGGGGAAACAAGAACAGCAACTGATAGATAGCACAATACTGTGATCAAAGGTAAAGTAAGTGGAAGAGAGAGAGAGAGAGAGAGAGAGAGAGAGAGAAGAGAGATACTCACGTCAGGGGTGAGGCAGAACTTTCGACAGACGGGTGAATACACTAAATACTCCTTGAACAATATGAACAATGAGGCTATTGATCAATAGATGCTTAGATGCTTTGATGCTCTGATGCTTGATGCTTGGATGTTTGGTGCTTGATCTAATTGTCCCCCACGAGAATCGAGATAAGAGAGAGAATAAGAGAAGAAAGAAGAACAACCAGCCAGCCAGCCAGCCAGCCAGCCATGGGTAGGCGACGACTGACTAGTCAAATTAACTAGTTGGTTGGGATTGATCCAATCCATCCTACAACTGGAATCATCATGAAGGTGGAATTGGATGAGATACTCGCGATGGCTGGGAAGTCAGCACCAATCATAAGCGTGTATCCAATATCAGCCTCTTCTCTTGTCGAGAGCCATGATTTTCTCCTCCGTCAGAATGCGCAGTCTCTGGAATTGAATGGATGGTCCCGTTGGGATCCAAGGGACGGCGCTTGCACCCTTGTGCCGGTTCAGGGGTCTGTCTCTTCCCAGCTGTCAAACACACCCTTCCGCCGGCGTTGCTATTACTACCTGATCGATCTTCGATTTTGTTGTACCCGACCATACATCGTACGCAGTAACGGTAGTACCCTTGACACTATGACTGGTTATATCGACATGGCTCACGGACCACAAGCCAAGAAACACCTCCCGATGTCTGGTCCATGAATAAGAAATGAACAACTAAAAGTCCTTGACTATACATCATCACCTAGTTCGGTCCTCCTGCAGCACCCAGGCGCAGACCGCCATCCTTCCGTCTAATATTAGATCATTAAGCATCGGCTCTGGATATGTACGCTGTAATGACGGGGATAGCTCGATTGGCGTTCCGATCGAATGCCGACTCGAAGTACGGAGTACGGAGTACAGAGGACGACGTTATGTAGCTAAGCTCCTTGTCTGCAAGCGTCTACATACATGTGAACCTATCTATGCCTTACCTACTACGGGGTAATCTGTTCCTCAGCTGTACCTTAAACTGCTTACTGCTTATAGTTACTCTTCACTTGCCAGAAGTAGACTACAGTAGTCATGTACCAACCTCTAGATTTTCCCTCGCATCGTTAGCTCGCCTACACCAGACCTAACCAGTTAGTAGCCACCATCCGATTCGGTACTATTGATGTGGAGTGCAGAGTGAGGTCATGTTGATTAACCTAACTTACACAGCTCAGATTTACTGAATAATACTTCTTTAATGTACAAAGATTCTCATGATTGGGATCCATCCCATCCCATCCCATCCATCTACAGCCGGGAAACCTTGGTTGACTCGGGCAATGGACCAGCACCCCGCTGGATCTCAAGAGGCTTGGCCATCAAACCCCCGGCCTTGGCCATGAACGCCTGATAATAGGGCGTTTGACTGTGCTTCACTAGGGCTTCTTGGGTACGGTATCTGCGATATGATAGTCTTAGTTCCAGGTTCCTATCACAGAGGAGCAAGTGGGGCAATGGGACAGGAGAAAGAGCTACCTCTCGACGACCACAATTGCATTTCGATCTTGATTGACAAAGGCATAGTAGAACAGCGTGTCGGGCTCGTTGGCCTGCACTTGGCGTGAAAGCTCGCTCCAAAGGGTTGCAACCTTGTGTCATGTCAGCTGGCGGCCCACCACTTGATCGAAGGCGTGCAGAGATGTGAGAGTGAGTTAGAGAGACGAAGGCCACTTACCTCATCAATCTTGTCGGGTTGAGGATAGGCAAAGACGGTCACATTCACTTCGGTGGAAGCCATTGTAGTGGTAATTCGGTAGCTGTACCGAAATGATATTGACACTGGTGATTCCGAGAGTTGTCTTAATTTTGATTTGATTGTTCAGTATTTCTGGCAAGAAGATACAACTAGCTTATATACACATTGTCGACCCACTGAGGAACCCCAATCTTAAGACAAGAGCATTCAGATTGATTACAATCTGCCTCGGTACATGGGCCGCATTTGTCATCGCCGTCTCTTTAACTCCGTCCCTAATTGCGATGTTGAGAAATCCTAAATTCAACAGCCTTACTAAGGCCGTCCGTGCCGTTGAAACCTTCTAGAACTGTACGGTGCGCTGAGTGGAACCGGGACAGACTCGGAACATCCTCGGAGCTTCAGTAGCTCAGCATAGTCAAGAGACTTAAAGTTATGAAGAACTTAACTCCATACGGAGTACATAACTCAAGTTACTCACTGAAAGTTGAGTTTCAGTGTGTCCAGGACTGACTGTAAGGAGGAACGTGCCTGGCAGAAGAAAAGCACCGGCCACCCGCACTAAGCCCCTTCCGGGATCCCAGCCCACTACCTTACTAGGTAGCAAGTAGCAAGCCACACTGGCTCAGCCTCCCCCACCCGCCGCCTTGCCCGATCGGGCCATGATGATGCCTGAGTGCTATGTGTGACTTGCTCCTGATAATTAGTTAGGCTTCCGCAAATCATCCTCCGAACTTCATACATACCGACATACATACCTACATACATCTTTCTTGCATTGCTGCCTCAATGCGACTTCATTTCCCCAACTTGTAATCACCCACCGCATCCTATCTCATGGCTGACGTTTCTGGACCTCACAGCGCCGGGCTCGACCCCGATGCGCCGCCATCCAGTGCTGGCTCTGCCGGCCACTCCGCAGCTAACGACCTACGTTCGGGTCCGCCCCCGATGACGGAGGAATTGAAGGCTAGAATGGATAAAGTCATTTATTCAGATGTATGGAATCGAAGCCACAACTGTCGCTCTAAGTCTAGTCCTTGTGCTGACCGCGATACCTTCTGTCACATAGATCGGTATCACCACTCTCCTGACTCGGCTCAAGCAAAGTGTCGCCTCCGCCAAGGTTCGCCTCAACCACATCACCACCGTGTGAAATCGCACAAATACGCTAACTAGCCCTGCACTGATCATCAGGACTTCTCCTCCTTCCTAAAAAAACGATCTGGTTTTGAAGAAGAGCATGCGCAAGGCCTGAAAAAGTTGTCCCGCTCGCTCCACGACGCGGCTCATCGCACGGAAAACCGCCAGGGCACTTATGGTAACAGCTACAATGACCTCAATCGCTTTCATGAGCGCATGGCGGATCATGGGCTTCAATTCGCCGTCTCGTTGCAGCAGATGGCCGACGACCTCAATGAGCTAGCAACAAATATTGAACGTGGCCGCAAGCAATGGAAGCAGACTGGCTTGACTGCAGAGAAAAGGGTGCTGGAGGCCGAAGCATCCGCTGAAAAGGCAAAGGCCAAATATGTGTCATTGGCTGAACAGTTGGACCGTGTGAAGACGGGCGACAGACAGGGCGGAAAGTTCGGTCTGAAGGGCCACAAGTCTTCGGCTCAGCACGAGGAGGAGCTGTCGCGCAAAGTACAGAATGCGGATTCGGACTACTCTGCTAAGGTCCAAGCTGCGCAGACGGCTCGACAGGAACTTGTCTCAACCCACCGCCCTACAGCCGTCATGAACATCCAGAAGCTGATTTCGGAATGCGACTCTGGCCTGGCGCTGCAGCTGCAGAAATTTGGTGCGCAACAATATGCTTCCCCCACCCTCACCCTTTGCATGTTATCTGTGCTGACAGTCCGGAAGCCACTTTCAACGAGAAGCTGTTGCTGGGACAAGGATTGTCAATCAGCCCCCTGAAGGATGGCACGGCGAATCCTGCTTTGGCGCCAAAGAGCTTGTACGAAGTTGTGTCGCAAATTGACAACGAGAAGGATTTCCGTGAATACATTCTTAGTCACGAGAACAATCCTGCTGCAGTGACATCGGAACAGATCAGATATCAACGGCATCCGGTTAGCATATCTACCTGAGATCTTGAACCAGTTCAAGCTGACACATTCACAAGACTCTTGGTGGCTCTGGCCCTGTGGCAGCTGTCTCTGCACCCACAACGCAGAATAAAAGACAGTCGACTTTCCTCCCTTCCTCCTTCTCCACACAGACCCTCTCCTCTCCACAAGCATCTACCCAAACGCCAGCGCCAGCGCCCGCACCCGCGCCCGCACCCACAAACGCTCTGGCGCCGGCGCCAGCTACTGAGACATTGCCATACCATCAAAATCCAGATTCGTTCAGATCACCGCCATACCAACCACAGCCACCTTATCCCACAAGCTCCTCTGGCCCTCTGGAGCCGCATCACGCTGCAGGTCAGCCACCTGCGCCGCCAGCTAAAACTCCCCTCCATGCGCACGGCAATGGTTTCCAGCCACACTTACCTCCTCTAAAGCCGGTGTTCGGTGTATCATTGGAGGATCTGTACACACGAGATGGGACAGCGGTGCCCATGATCGTCTACCAATGCTTCCAAGCTATTGAGCTTTTCGGGCTTGATATGGAGGGGATCTATCGTCTATCTGGAAGTGCCACCCATATTAGTCAAATGAAGGCACTATTCGACAATGGTGAGTCTTATAGTCTTTCGATCCGACGAATGTGATCTAACATATGCACGGCAGACTCATCTCAAGTGGACTTCACCAACCCAGAAAACTTCTACCATGACGTCAATAGCGTCGCGGGGTTGTTGAAGCAGTTTTTTAGAGATTTACCTGACCCATTGTTCACATCGCACTATTATACCGACTTCATTCATGCAGCCCGTAAGGAGTCCCTCCCAGAACACAAAACTCAAGACCAACTCTGACCCATGATCTCCAGGTCTTGATGATGACATTGCACGCCGCGACTCCCTGCACGCGCTCGTGAACAACCTGCCTGATGCCCACTATGCTACCTTGCGAGCTCTGATTCTTGTATGCCCACAGCCATTCCTTTTTAAACCCCTAGACACTTCTCCTGACATGTGACAGCATCTCAACAAGGTCCAAGAGCACTACACGCAAAACCGTATGAATGCAGGCAATATCGCCATCTGCTTTGGGTTCGTTCACCACCCATTCTTCCCCCTTTTGTCCCTTGATACTATAAACTGACACCCGCCAACCCAGACCAACTCTCATGGGGGCCAGCTCCAGCGGCAACATCGCCGATGCAGGCTGGCAAGTTCGTGTCATCGAGACTATTCTCGTCAACACGTTCCAGATCTTCGACGACGATTAGATATAATCTTCTGATGGTGCTGCGCGGACATGACTAATGTTTTTTGTCCAAGTCGTCGGCTAGATATGCTAATCCTTGGCTTTTCGCTTCACCTCCCTCTTCTCACGCGGATACCACTGCAATTTATTCCCAGGTTTTTTCAAACTGCTTTTGTTCTCGTCTTTTTCCTGTGTTCAACGAGCTGTTTTCGAAACCCCGTTTGGGTTTCGGTTTTCTGTACGTGTATATATGCCATCGCTACCCCACCTAACACTGGCACCGAGAGTGGAGATTTTGCAGCTCTTCATATGCTAACCATTTCTTCTTGCTCGTAGATGAGCGATGAGCTGAGTAAAGGCCCGCGTCGCTGACTCCGTAATGCGTCCTCTTCTTGAAGGTGTTAAGAGGATGTCTACTTGCGACACGTGAAGTCGTATAGAACATTGAGATTGGATATAGTATATGATACATTGAACAGTGTGGGAGATCGCCCAATACACTGATTAGGAGTATCCAGCGCGTTAGTGACCCGTGGCATGAGTGACCAAAAAGATTCTAGGTAAGACAAGAGGATTGATAGGCGAGCAAGAGAGCAGCCCAAGAACCACAAAGAATAAGAGTATATGATGCAACGATTGGGGAAGAGAGAGAGAGAGCCCGGCTAATAAGACAAGAGACAAAAAAAGGAAGAGACAGCAATAGACACTTTTTCTGCGGGGAGTAGTGGCTCGTGACTATCGTATTGATACACAACTGCATTTTGGAAGACGAGGGAGGAGGGATCCGTAACCAGGTTTTAGTCAGGATTCCACGGCGCCGGTTGCATCTGACTAACTTGATCTCTGGGCTGTGAGGATGGCTGGGAGAGGAGGGTCCCCGTTTCTATGCCTCCCGCTCATGAGGTGTTTTCATGCCATGCCATCATTGCGGAGCTGGTTTTGGTCAGATCACAGCGAGGACGGGAAGGAACGAGGCAACTGAGCAAGTGCTTGTCCAAATTTACCGACCCATTCCCGCCTTCAGAGCCTCCAAGCGCTCGGCGAGGGTCAGACCAGGAGCGAAGAAGGGGCTGGTCAGATCGTCGACTGTGGTCGGAGTGGCGTGACCCCACACGCGCCAGCCGGTATCCTCGCCCGTCCACCGGAGCTTCTGGATGACGATGTATTCTGTGCAGTCCCGCTGCTTTTCATTTGTAGCCACAGCGGTGGAGTCCTGGGCGGCTTGTCCCTTGGCGGGCGCCGTGTACTTGCCGGCGGTCTGCTTGCTGGTGATGCGCACGACGACCTGGCGCACGCCCGAGTTCGGAATCTCGGGAATCTGAGTGGCACGGTCCGACACCACGCGGGCACCGGTCCAGAAGGTGGAGGCGTCGCGGTTGTAGTTGTCCAGGCTCCAGGTGACCTTCTCATTCTTTGGGCGCGCTGCGATGCGTGAGTTGAGCTCCTTGGCTAGACCGGTGCAGCAGATCTTGTTGATGGTGGCAGTGTCGCCCCTGCAGAACAAGGCATGAAGTAAGTATTGAGTTAAGGTTATGGTCTATATAGTTGAGGGGAGTCAGAGGCCGTGGTAAAATGGGGCACTCACGCTGCGAAAGCAGTTAACATGCGCCGGTGGAAGTCCTGGGCGATCTGACGACGCTCCTTCAATTCGAGGGGTAGTCCTTTGTTGAAGTATCGGCTGTAGGCGATGACTCTGTATGACCGAGTTAATTTCCTGGCCCAGCAAGAGCAGAATACAGATTGACAAGACCCAGAACCTACCCAATGAAATTCTGGACGGCGTGCTTCAGCCACAGCCATTCCAGCCGAAGGCGTTCATGGCGCTGATGGATAAAGGACGGCATATCCTTCCACAACGGACGGATGTAGGTGCCGGGCAAAAGGCCGATATCCTGCGGAAGCTCCGATCTCGCCATTTGTCTGGTTCTAGTTCTCGTACTGGGCTGAGGAGGAGGCCTGATTGAAACGGACTCTGACGGGCGCACGCCGCCAGGGCGCTGGATGGACTGCGAAAAGGAACGAGATTGGCATGATGCGACACCGGAGGAGACGAAAGAGGTGCTGCTGGCTCTGACGGCCGCGGACAAGGGCACCTTGGACAACGATGAAGCCATGATGAGCGGAATGGACACACGAAGTGTACCTCTCTCTCTCTCTCTCTGCAACACTTGGGAGGAAGGGTGGATGGGTTGGATGAATTGGACGAATTGGAGTCGAAACGCAAAAGAGAGCCGAATGGGGGAAAATCGAATCCCGCCAAAGTTCCGGGATAGTCACGTGCCCGCCACCGCCGCGGGCTTTTTGCTTTGGCTTTTGGCTGATTTGGCTTCAAGCCTTCGATTTGGATTGCGGGTGCCCCTGTCCAACTGGAAAGACGTCGGTTCCTGCCTAGAATTCTCTTGTCCGGTGGGATCAGCTGGTCTTTGATCTTCGGGCTCGTCAGTTCCCCAGTGATTCAACCACGATCGTCGCCGACGAGTCAATACCATAAACAAGAAGGAAAAGCTCTGGTCCAGGGGGGTTCTTCTCCACCACATTTCAACCATCTACGACTTGGGACACCATAAATCTCCATTTAACTTATCTTCTCGACGTCCCTCTTCTGTTGTGCAACGGCCGCATATGCCGTGATTTCAAGGCTGGCTCCTCCTCGTCGTCGTGATGCTGCATCTGCGCCCATCCCTATTCAACAATTCCGGTCACCAGTTGCGTCTGACCTGATACCTTTGCCCGATCCCTCCGACGAATCGCTCCTCGAATCTACCACCTTCTATAACTCGGTGACGTCCATTCTCTCAAAGCTGGATTCCCGCGACAAAGACGGGGCCCCCGCAGCCGTCGTCCCGCCCTCCTCCCCTCCGGCCCCTCAACCCCCTAGCAGCATTGGCGGCGGCGGCGAGGATGGCAGCGACAGCGACGGCCACTCGGTCCCCTCGTCGGCCCTTCACCCCCGCGTGGCTGTCATCCTAGGCGTGGATCGCAAATGGTACCTGCCTCTGGTGATCTGCCGCGCGCTGAGCACCGTCCCGGCCGCATGGTGGGGTCTGCGATGTGCGTTCACATTCTTGGCCGAGCTGCTGCACATCCAACCCGGAATGGGAGGGGAGGGGTGGGCGGCGGCGATAGTTGGGAGTGTCGGGCAAGACTGGGATGTTGAGCGAAGATTCCGAGTCACCGAAGTGGCTTTGGCGATTATGTGGGTATGTACATGTGTGCAAATCGCTTGTCTTGAATTCTCTCCTTTGATCCATCTCAAGAGAAGCAAAGTGTCTTGGTTTAACTCTCTCACAGTGCTGTGCATCCGCATATCTTTCTTACTTTTTTGCTGATTGTATGATGTCTCGATGGTATGTGTTCTTGCTCCGCAACTTTTGGGATTATTGGCAACAGCTTCGGCGGAAAGTTCGTGGGAACTGACTCTTACATTTTCTGCCTTTCAGGCTTTTGAACTATACCCCGCCAGCTGTTGTTATTCGTCTCCTCACTACGAACGGGTTGATTGCTTATATAACTTCTTGGGTCCTTTATCTTTCCGGGGCTTCTTATGACCCCCGTCTGCTTCTCCCTGCCTGGATCTCCATCACGACGGTAAGTTACCCCCAGCCCAACACCATTGTTTATCCCCGGGATCTTTTTTCAGTCACTAAAACTTGCTATCGTCCCTTACCACAGACCCTCACCTTTCTCTACCACGCCACGCAAAACCATGCCACGATCAAGCGTGAAACGGCGGCGGCGCTGCTCGTCGTCGCGGTCGCCAGCTTCGTGAGCATGTCCTCCTTGCTCCTACAGTTGCACCTCACCCGCGAGAACGAACCCGAGGTGCCCGTCTTCGTCATCACCCGGAAACTCTGGGACTGGGCGGTTCAGATCTTCCTGCGCATGCGTGTTGCGGATAGTCGGGCGTATCGTCCGGGCGAACTGTGAAGACGGACTGACTGTAAGAGTAACCCAGGTAGATAATGATTTCGTATGGGCCATGTCCATTTCGTGGTTTCCTTAAGTCAACTGTTCCCATAGCTAGCTACTACCTCCAATCTACCCCTATTGCTATATTCCAGTGTTCAAGATGCCTTGCCTTAATTTTCTTTAGCTAGTTGTGCATCCAAGTTGATCAAGACTAGCCCAGTATCGGTAGTCTACGTCATTCGAGAATGCGTTGTAACCATGAACAAATATTCATTCTTGGACAATAATACGGAAGTGACAGTCTAGGTCGGCATGTGCAGAAATAAAGACGATCGAATCACAGGAAATGAGAGAGATCAAGAATAACGACTGTTCCTCAATCTCCACCTTCAGACACAACCCTCTTCAAACATAACAGACCTTCAACCGTCCTTTCAGAAGAAAACAAGAAGCTAAGAAAAATATCTATGCAGATAAGGGTATCTACCAACGCCTCGTTCCGTCATTATCCCATTCCAGGTATCGCAGTTGAGTCGGGACGTAAAACAATATCAAACCCACTGCTGCCCCCCTCCTCGGTGCAAGCGCCTAACGAAAGTGCGCCGGAGGAGAGGAGGGGAGTTCAACTTGACAGTATTCTTTTTTGATCAAAGCTTCAGGCCCTGTGTACCAAGCAAAGAGCGACTAAAAAATATTCAAAGGCAACAGTTTAGGCAAGCCGATCGACTCACAATCCTACCTTGCAGGAACGCCGTGGTGCAACTGCAATGATTGGAGGGAAGCGACAGACACAGAGACGATGTTGCTCTTCAAAGCCTTCCAGCACTACTGAGTAGTAACGTGGACCGGAAAAAAAGAAAAGAAGGGGACCGGAACGGGGACGTGACGGGGTGCTTAGAAACCGTGGACCTTGATGGTCTTGGCATCCAGCTCGAGACCTTCCTTCTTGTCGGTCAAGAACTCCTGAACATCTTTACGCTGATCACCCTGGAGCTGAATAACCTCGCCCATCTCGGTGTCGTTCACGATGGTGCCATTGCAGGCTGGATTAATTATTAGTTGGATGCCTAAAATGTCGAGACGTGGCGGGCCTAGTTGAGACGTACCGAACTTCTTCTTGATCACCTTCAAGATCTTCTTCTGGTCAAACTTCTTCGGAAGACCCTGGACCGTAGTCAAGGTCTTACGACCATTGCGCTCTGCAGATCGTTGTTAGCCTCTGGTTTCGTATCGGACGACATAGACGAGATGTCACCACAGCCAACGAGCAGTGGGCAGTGAGACGGCGACAGCATGGGTGGAAAACGGGAGATAGGTTGATTATGACGTACGTTGAATCCGTATATGGATGTAGTTTTGAGACTGCTTGGTCTCGCCGGTGTCTTCGTCAGCTTCGGCGAAGGGGTCTGTGGAAAAGGAGCACGTGTCAGCCTCAGGCTCATGACCTACCATTACCCCGCCAAAAAATGATGCGAAACCGACCACCTTCCAGAATACCAGCCGAATGGCCGTTCTGCGCCACCGAGTGACATTCAGTCTATCCTTGAACAGAATAAACCGTTGTACAGCAGGCTAGGCAGCATGCGATGGGGTGTTTTCGCAATAAACGTCGACGTTGCCCACAGAGGAGGGGGAGGTGGCGAGCGACTTACCGAAGGTCTTAAGGTTTTCGATGGACATAAACTCGGCCTTTCGTCGTAAACGGCCCTTAAAAGCGGTATAGGTAAAGTGAGCGGAGGGGCGAGAATAAATATCTCTGTTCAAGCGGGGGAGCGATTGCGAGTCGTTGGAGACTGAGTGAGGTTCTTGAAGATGGAGTGGAGGGTGGGAAGGTCGGGAAGGAAGCAAAGAGAAGAACAGAAGAGCCTTTTGAGGGGCGCGGCTTGCATTTAGCGCCCTTGTGGGGGAAGGCGGTGTGGGCCTGACTAAGCCCAGCCGGGCAGTCTGACTCTGGCTCAGTTTCTGGTACAAGTACTCCGTACAGAAAATACTAATTATCTATCATCCATCATCGGGCATCCGGTGGACTATCGTCCGCCTGTCAAAGAAGGCTTGAAAGAGGCGTCTGGCTCTTCGGGGTTTAGTTGGTTTGAGGTGAAAGTTCATGTTTGGTGGCAACCTGGAACCTTCTTCGGCGCATTACACCCGGCTACGTCTCCCCACTCACCACCAATACTTTTCGTGACGCTGCCGACGTAGCCCTTACGCTCTGGCTGTTTGGCTGTGTTCCAGCCAGCCAGTCTGTACTGTCAGATCCTCAGAAGGCTGGCTATACGTCTACATTTGCCCGCCAAGTTAATTACACTTTGAAGCTGTTCCTCAGCCTCTTGTCCTTGTTTGCCTTCGCATTAGTCTCTTTTGCTCGGTCTTTTCAGCTTCAATGCATGCATGCACTCTGCAACCATTTTAAGTTGCGACTGTCCCTTGTACTCCCCCATGCGTGGCGATAGCGAGCGCTAGCAAAGATGACATTATGGTATTTCTGGTATTATAGTATTCGTACAGAAACGTCGAATTCCCCTGTACATGAGAGCAAAGCTCCCTGGCTATGAAGCCGCAACACCAACCCCATTGACTTTCCCACTTCCCAGTCGGTAACGCTCGGATATGCTGTATGAGTTCGGTTGCAAATTCGGAAACGCCATGAATTAATTGTGCATCAAAAGACTTTCGCAAGGGTATGTTTGAACGGGCTTCCCTCAGGGAGAAGGCGAAGGCGAAGGAGCAGCAGCACCACGCGCGGTCTGAGGAGGCAGGAAGATGGGGAAGTATGTCTGCATGATTTCGATCAGCAACGAGGTAAAGGATCATGCGACTGCTGCTGCAACGCAGAACAACACATACCACGACCAAAGCCATCACTAGGAACGCGCGTCGTTAGTCAGTCATCCATACTCTATTGTCTTGGAGGCTGGGGTGCACGAACAGGACATCAATACAGACATATAAGCCGGGGTAGAAGCGTTTCTCTTCTGGTCTGGGGTCTCACCCAGCCAGCTCTGAAGAGAGAAGACGAAAGACACCCTATGAATGTGTTAAAAGATAGCCACTCCGAAAGGTCGCTAGAAACATACCATCCGATCATTCTGATTGAGCCCCGGTAATTAGCTACATGGGTCGAATTGATGTCTCAAAGATCAGTTCCCTGCTCACCTGTTCCTGGTAAACATCTAAAGAGAAGCCGATTAGTATCTTCTGGCTGTAAAGCGCGGAGCTGGACCGCAACTTACCGCAGCCATGGGCATGGTGCTAGACATCGCGCCTGTTCCAAAACATCAATACGAGCCCAACTGCGCCTTATAGTAATATGTCTTTCTATCGCTCGTTACGTACTGGACATGTCGGCCTCATTCTTGTCTTTCGGCGGATCAATGTAGGGGATGGCTAAGATGCGACGTCAGCATCAGCAAGAGTGCGCTTTCGGCGAGGTTCAAGGCTTGGGAGCAGTCAACATACCGAGATCCAACCTGCGCATATCCTTCTTGGTCGACATTTTGTGATATTCTGATTGTTATCTCAGTTCTGTTCCAGCCTGGGGGGCGTAAATCCGGGGTGAGAGGCAGTTGAACTGGCCAACCAAGCGACCAGCGCCGCCAAGCCCGAAAGCGGAAAGCCCGCTCGCTGGTGCAGCCTGTGCTTTCCATACTGCCACCATGAATGAGCATACCTGAGATCTCCCCGGCTTTATCTCCCTATCAGACCTCTACTCTACGTAATCTTTGGATAACACCAGATGTCAGGCACTCCTACTTGAGCCGAGCATCAGAAGACCAAAATATGAGTATCTTTCAGATCTACATACCATTAGGGTTATCATGTTGATCATAAGTTCTCGCGCAAAGATGCCTGCAAACGAGAACATCCGCTCTATCGGAATGCGACCGCTCGCCTCCGAGAGAAGGCAACCTTGGTCTTTTGGCTCGCTTGGAGTAGCCATTGAAATTCCCCGGCCCTGTGTTGCATATCCGATCTGGCCCCTTAACTGGAACGTAGCTGCTCCAATGGCATCAACCATTCAAGACACCTCCAGGTACTATGTGATCACGAGAAGTTTGTTTGATTCTCGGGGAATTGCGCAAGCACAGTCAATGGCGGAAGATCGACAACAGCCCAAATGTAAGGCAACTTAAGTGCTGTCTTCTGGTCCTTGAGCCTTGACTGGTTATCACGTAGGATGGAAATGCACGGTCCTCTTGTTTGATGTCTTGTACTACCTGAGACCGACTTATCTATCGCGGAATAAGAAGCATACCTATTCTATCGGTACATCTTTTTCAAATGACAGATACGAAGCTTAGTCACTGACGTGGAGCTGATCCGTAAGTGTGGCCAAAGCATTGAAATGCGCCTTCTCCGGGGTTCATTCGGATTGGGACTGTAAGTCACTATGTATTTGTGTGACAATGACACCTCCGGAGGCGCTTGTCGAGACCTAAATCTGATCCGACTGCGTAGGACTGCATCCTGCAGGTCGCTGAGATGGTGATTGTTCTGTCAGAGAATGAATGGGTTAATGGTGGGAGGACCCCGGTCTGTGCTTTGGCAAATCTCGGGCAATAAATTACACCCTCCGGCGACCAAAAGGACACTTGGGCCTCTGGTTCGGTTCTCGATCATTACATGGATGGTGCGTGATGTTGTGTGCTGCTCAGGTGAAGATGAGATCTGGGGATGAATGGGTCCTACTACGTAGACATTGTACGGAGTACTGAACAGAGAGAACGGGCCACGTGAGAATTAGGCCATACCGGTTAGTGGGAGGAAGGAAGATCGACAGAATATACTATGGTGGTTAGTTAGCCATGGAATTGGGATAAAGTGCGGAGAAGGATGACCAGATGAAAATGGTGCATCCATCATACCACACAATATCATGCCACTTGAGAGGGCCAAGCCGCCAACACCCCGTTCCCAGAAAGGTTCTCTTGAGTCCTTGACTTTTTCCAAACCCCTCGGACGGCAATCGGTCCCGGGAAATGGGTCACAGAGCCCGATGGCTAAATTGGAGAAATCTGTGGCCCACAATGAATGGAGTGAGGTGGATTCATCTCTGAGTAGTAGTTCAAAAAAGAGGAGTTGCAGAATACTTAGAATTGCAGCTTTCATTCGATAAGAGTCCAGGAGACACAGAATAATGATGATTATCGTGGGTAACCGGGCATTTGCCATTATAGGTTCTGGGCGTAGGGTCGGTTTCAGCCGGTCAGGGCACAGGCACACTACGCGATAGACTAGGTAGGCTAGATGGTTCACTGGCACATTTGAAGATCCCAGATGCGCTCACCGTATGTTCGGAAGTAGGACAACCCGAGGAAAAGATTTCATCCCCAGTTCAGAACCATCCTAGCCCAGTATGCACTGTCTGTTTGACTGCCCACGTAGTCTGGCAGTAGGTAGTAGGTATGTAGTAGGTGATAAGTACGTGGTACGGAGTCTGTGGTGCATCATACTATGAGTGCTTCTTTCCTCCTCCTTTTGCAGCTCTTCCCTATTCCATGTGGGCTCATATGTACTCCGTACACGTATCACCCAGCTTACCCCGTATGTACAGCACCTGCTGTGCTAATGGCAGCAGGTTCAGTGCTTCAGATACCGCGAAGACAGTACTCTCCGTACGGGCGCAGGGATTAGCGCACGCCAGGGGGAAGATCTGCGGAAGATGATTAGGCTAGCCCGTTGGAGAAAGTCGTTTGTGCCAGGCTCCTTGTGGTTGAACCCTCCTGAACTAGGTTCTGAGCATTCAAATGTGTGTGTATCTTGCTTGCGACTGGCCCTGACCATGTCCGATCCCGTTGATTAAAGAATGGGGTCATATGCCGCGATATCATCAGCTAATCGCGTGGATGTGCAGACAAGCAGGCCGATCCAGTGAGTGTGCTGTGGTCATCCCATCAAATGATGCCAAGAGAACCCTTTGTTAAAAATGGGGCTTGGAATCCCACGGGGGCTATTCGATGACCCAGATCCATCACTGTCCGGCCATTAATCGTCTAGAATAGAAGAGGATATCCGAGTCATGAATGGGATGGATGATGAATGAGACTCTATGAGGAAAATGTTGGATGCATCGAATCGCTCGATTGTCATGGATCATGGGTCGGATTGAGTTCCGAAGTTCAGATACCCCGTAGATACGTAAGAAGAGCAAATGGACACAAATTGATGGATCCCTCAGCCATCTGAATCCGGAGATAGAGAGGCAGAGAGAGGGAGAGAGAGAGACGATAAGTTGGAGGCAGATAACCGACTGGTACTTACTGTACAGTACAAAGTAAGTACTCCGTGTAATTGCCGTACGTACGCGTGCAGGGGGAGAGTTGGTTTTCTCACTCGTCCGAAGTCAAGGCCGGTAAAATCGCGGTATCACAGCCCCGTTCTCCCCATCCTTCCCATTCTTCCCATCAATCTCCGTGGTCGACGGGTGTCGATCCGGTAAGATTACATGTTCAGTCTGCTCTCCACCATAAGCTGATGCCAGTTGGTCCCTCCTTACGTTATCTCTCTATCTGGAGATCCAAGTCAACTCTCTCGGTCGCCGTACTCGGCTCTTTTCCTGTTCGGTCGCCTCCTCCCCCATTAATAGTATTAGCATTCATTACCCTTTTACCTTCTTATCCTTTAGCATTTCCATTCTGATTCGAGTTTCCTGATTTCCCAATTCCCCTTCCTCTGACTTTCTTCTTCTTCTTCTTCTTCTTCTTCTTCTTCTTCTTTGTTCCCCCTTTACTCCTATAATCCCCAGACTTTTGTTCAGTCGCTATTGTCTCCTAGCGGACAGATCCACCTGCAGCCTTCCGCCTCTCGCCCCCCCCCCCAAAAGTACAGTACAGTACTCCTCTCTCACCTTTACCCCCGGTCCCCGACGGTTACCGTGATCAGTATAGCCGCTCGGTCTTGGATCGTCCACTCAACTCCACACCCTAGGGAGTCTCAGATTGGAAGCCCGAATGTGAAATTTATTGTCACCTCTTCCGACCTTCCCCTCGGACTCTCTGAACAACTGAATACCACGACTCCATCTGAGCCTAAGGCGAGCGTTCAACCCGTCTTCACCCACCGCGCTACTCCAATGACCAGAAATCCGACGCTGAGATACATCATGACGCTAAGATGATACCCCATCCTTCTGCCGGCGTCCAGCCGTGGAGTCGCTCGATGCGCGCTCCCAATAACGGCCTAGGACGCGTTGAGGCCTTCCAAGCGCTCAGTCAGTCCGAGCCTCAGTCGGAGAAGCCGCCAATGCCCGTACCGTCATCGCTCCCCCGACAGCCGGCAGTCATCGACCTCACAACCATTCCCGGAGATGCGCAAGAGAGTGAGCCGCCAGCCAAGCGGCTGAAATTGGATGTGACATCAGGAGCCTATGCGGCAACAGGGAGTCCGGCACCGGTGAGTGGTGGTGGTGAAGCGAGAACCACTCCGGGGACCGCGACTGCCAAACCACAATCATTGACTTGGCGAGGGCGGCCGGCATGGTCGTTCCAAGCTCTGCTGTCGGAGACGACTGGAGCTGTCGAGTTTAAAGATGATGATGTTACCGTACAAGGGAAGACCTCCTCGTCTCCGCCTCCTTTACCCCTCCTCCCTTGGAAGTATACTCCTCAGGAAACACCGGCAACCGATGCCCCGAAGATTGCTGAAATTGCACCGGTCAAGGAAGTCAAAACCACACCGTATCGCACTGAGGTGCCTACGATTGCACCCAAAATCAAGGGAGAGAGTAAGTTGACTCATCCAGCTTTTACAGATAGAGGGAATTCTGACCCAACTTTACAGAAGTTGCGGACTTTTCCCCATGGACAGGCAACCACCCGGAAGATGTTCTTAATGAGCACACGGCGAAGCAAGGACACTATGACCGCACGCAGGTGTCCCAGAATGAGTCCAACACTGCACGGCCATCGCTTTATGCCCAGTTGAAGCACCGATCAGGTTTGCAGATGCTTTCTTCCGTCTTTGCTGCTGCCCTTGAGAAGAGACAAAGCCACAATATGGTCACGGCTCCGTCGAGCTTCAAGCCACCCCCTCGGGTGACTCTGACGGATAACAAGCGCGAAGCTTGGCTTCGGGATCTTGCTAATCCATCTGTGCCCCTGCGCAGGCTGAGTCGGACGATTCCTCATGGTATTCGGGGCAAAGTGCTTCTCGACCAATGCTTAGGCAAATGGATCCCAGTTCCTCGTGCCATATGGCTGGCCAGATGTGTTGGTGCCAACGAAATCCGTGCGTTCAAAAGGAAGGGCACAAGCGGCGCACTCGCGCTGGGCTTGGAGTCCAAATGGGTTCGTGACTGGACTGCTACCGTTCAGCAGTTTCTGGACGGAGTCGTCGGTATTTGTGGTGCTGCGGACTGGAAGGTGAAGATGACTTATGCGTACGTCAATATTGTTCATTATTTCTCGCTTGAAGCCTCATCGCGCGTTACTAATTGTTGTACAGAGTCAGCCTTACATCACGGCTCTTCTTCGAACGCTTGCTCGACCATGATCAGTATCTTAGCTGGTTCTTGTTGTCGTTGGAAAACGCCTCGCTCAACACCATTCCTGTTTGGCTTTTGATGCTTGGCATATATTGGAGTAATATCATGCGATACAGGAAACGTGGTCGGAAGTTGGCGGAGGTCCTGCTTGAGAAACTGCGACAGGTAAATATTGCAATCCCATGTTTTCTTATCCTTGTTCGACTGACATATTCGAAAGATCAAGAGTTCCGGCCATCACGAAACCCTTCAGCCGCTGATTGATCGGTTGTCTCGCTGTATAAGACGATTGGTCTTGGAGCATACATCATCTTTAATCCTTCCAAATTCCTGGACGACATACAAGGACTTGATCTCGTCGTGCTTGAACTTGAAGGAAACGCCAGATCAGACCATGTTCCATAACTTGGTGGAGCGCAACAGTCGTGTTCGGCTTTCGAAGAGTCAACACGAAGCAAAAGTTCGGCTACCTCAGCAAAAGGTCATCTCGCTTTTTGATTCACTTCGCTCCGCACATGACGTTCCTGCCACAGCTTCCGCATGCCTGGACGCTGTCGATGACAAGACTATTCTAGTCTCCAAACTCCTCGAGTGGGCAGCAACCCCGTTTCGGCATGGGTCTCGCCGTGTCTATACCAGCGTTCGCCTACTACGGAAGTGGAAGATGTCCGGACTTGACATTGAAACTCACATACTCAGTTTCGTTGCAGGCCTCGACGGCAACAGCCGACTCAACATGGAACACATATATCATATCTTTTCAGAGCTCGTTAGATCTCAGACATTCTCCGTTGGCAGGTACTTGCAATGGCTGATGGCCAAGGGACTTGCACATAGTCCTGCGTCTGAAGATCAGGTTAGAAACACTCATATGCATAATCATTGAGGACTTTGAGCTGACAACATGTAGGTTATATCGAGCGAATTCCGCCTTTTGATCCAACTTCCATCACACCGTCTACCCGAACATGTTCGTAATCTTCGTAACATGTTGATTGATCGTGCAGGATTCTCCCTTGAGGAAGAAAATTCCATTATTGCAAAGCTCCAAATGTCAATTGCTGGGCGACTTCCCCACATTTTCGGATCAGAGAGGAGTGGTTTGCTGAAAACTAACTTGTCCCTCCCTGCCGAGTTGACATGGGCTGTCAGGTCTGAGATTGGTCTTTGGATCCGACGTGGTGTAGCTGGGCATTATCGCAAACCAGGCAGGTATGTTCTCTTGCCAAACTTCCGCATCTCGTTCCCAGACTCACGTCCCTTCCAGGAAATATAGCAACATCCCGTTATTGTCCGACTCGGGAATATCTGCACTAACTCCTGCCGAATTTTGCATTATTCGAGAGATCCTTGAAGGCTTTGGAGATCTGTCAATGCTTGCGGACGTACTCAAGCAGGCAACTACCTGCGACAATAGTATCGTGCTCGCCTCGGTTGCAGACACGGTCAACTATCACTTTGACACATTCTGTGTGATCAGTGCTGTGCATGATCTCTTCAAGGGCCTCGTTGAATCTTATGTCCGCCTGAAAAGGTTTGGTGCCCCCAGCCTGGACCTGATTTTCTCGTTGATAGAGCTGGGTCTTCGAGTGCCCAGCGAGTTCAATACCGTTGCACTGCTTCGTCAGGACCTAGCTCGGATCGAGAATAGAGCGGCTGTGGCGGCTCCCTCTCCACTCTCCGACCATATCTCGGTGTCTACCGGCCAGATCGATTCCTTGTTTCAGGAGAAGCTTGATCAAACGCTTCTCTCTGGTGGTGGGATGGACGAGTCCACCATGGACACATCCTTCGCCTCGCTTACCAAAGCCCTTCAGGACGGCCACAAGAAACTTTCAGCGAATGAAATATGTCGGTATATGGCTTACCTTCGAACTTTCCATCCCAAGCGATTCGATGTTATGCTAGTAAGATGGGTGTGTGGACTTTTGAAGTCTCAAACCAGATCAACGATGGCGCGGATTCTCCCCCCTCTTATCGGTGTCGGATGTGTTACTATCCATGCCTTCGTTACCTTGGTCAAGAAGCTCCTTCAGTCGGAGAAGGTCGTCGCAGTAATCCCTAGCGTCGCAGAGTTGAAGCTGGATCTCTTCGAACTCCTTGTTCCGCCAAAGCACGACCAAAGTCGTCTCGCAGATATGGTTACCTATCGGTTTCGACTCGCGCAGCAGGAGTTCCTTGCTAAATATCCCGAAGAAAGCCTCGACATAATCCGTGATGCCATACCTTTGATCCGGTCCGAGAGCACTGATGCCATATATGGGTCCAGAAGGGATGACCTCACGGAGTGCGCAACCATGCTGCTTCAGCTTCTCCTTACGCAAAATCCGGAACGCATCGTTCAGGGTTGTTTGCAGAAGTTTATTGGTCAACACACAGCATCCACAGCTTTACTGCAGAAGGCACTCGACAGCCTTCTGGGCTTCGACTCGGATGCACGCGATAAGACCACACCCGAGGCCGAGGAAGTCATCCGCATGAACAACGATTTCTCTCTTCCCTTTTGTCAACTCAAGCTTCAGCTCTTGTTCAACGCAGAAGCTGCTGGCCAAGACAACAACGGCATCGTGGATGTGATGTTCAAAGCCGCAGTGGCAGATACCAAATCTCATAAGGATCATTGGTATGGCTTAGTGAGCTTGATGAGCCATGATGCTATTCAACAAATTCGGGAGCGGGCTGAAAGGGGTTTCTTCTCTATCCCCATGTTCGAGGAAAATTCGGATAGTCTCCAATCGATCGAGACTGCAAGGCTCTACTTGACGATGATCGAGAAGCTAGCCCCTTGCATTCCTGAAGCTGGGGTACCGACCATTGTGCCTGTGCTTGTTGAGAAGATGGAGTTCCTGCTTCAGAAGTTTGTGGCAATGCAAGCAAATCATACTGGTACCGGAGATGCACGTGCGACAAACCAAGCTAGCCCGTCTTTCGAGAGAAGCCTGGCCTTCTGGTTCTCTGCCTTGCTTCGGATCGTTGTCATTCACCGCGCATCGTTCAACACGCCGGGACTGGCGCCTAGATCTCATGGCTTACCAGAGCAGACTCGCCTACTGATCTCCATCTTCTGCATCTCTTTGGCCCGTCTTCCGAACCGTGTCCTTCGTCTATACCCGTCAGCTGATTATTTCCCTCAACCCAAACCAGTGGAGAGCTACCGGCCGTGTCCTGGGATTCTGCTGCAAACCCATGCACTTGATGTTGCTGCCTGCCTTGTTGACATATTCCCGGATGAGGCACGGCAGCAGTGTGCGCGGTTCCTCAGGGAAAAATGTCCGCCCTTCCTTCAATTCCAGAACGATTCTAGATTTCTTTACCTTCTCGGTCCCATAGTGGACAGCTCCAATCCTCCTCAACCCACGTCTCTACCGTCTCCTGCCGCTGGCGGCTCTACTCCAACACCATCGGGAAGCTTAGCCTATGGTCAACAGACGCCGCAACAATCGTCCACTGCAGTACCATCGGGGCTCTCTGCTGGACTGAGCGAAGGTGTCAATTGCATTGCAAGCCATCTTCGGGTTCAGTACCGCGGGCGGGCCATTGGTGCATACCCTGTGCGTCCATGGGAGCTTCTCGAAGATGCAGCTCCTATCGTTGGCATGAATGACACCGCATTGAGTCTGAAGTACTTCGATGCCAGGCGTGTCAGAGCCTAACGCATACTCTTTTCACGTACATAATACCATTAATCCCACATGTGACTCTCAATTTCTTGTGTTTTGTTTCCCTTGCTTTACATACCCACCTGCATCTGCAGCAACTTTATTGTCATGCACTTTCGTCGCTTCTGCTCGGGCCCCCCCTTCTTCACATGACTCGTTGTCATTGATTCCGCCAACCCTCCTGGAGAGATTATCAGGCTGTACATATTTAAGGATAAAGCTGGGCGTTAGATGGGGTTGGGCAAATTATAGCATATCATGGTCTATTGCGGGTTCTTGCAGGATGGCATCGTGGAGCGGGTTGCATGAGCGAGTACAACATTTCGTCATCTGGTTGCTGTATAGAATTATCCAATCGTCCGTCACTGCAGTCCAATTTTTCAGTCGAATCTTTCTCAGTGACGAGCTTCATTCTTCTAAGACTGCAATTGATACAGTCGTAGTGAGGTTATCGCCATTTCCCAGTTGAAGCGAGCCACTGCCATACATCAAGCAAAGCGGTCGAGGGAGCGGTGAGCGTCCCGCCTCAGGCACCGTATCACCTCGGATGTTCGTCTCCGACGTCATGCCGGCGGCGAGCTCGACATTCTTTCTTCGCCCCAGCTACAATTTCTTGATGGGACACGGCGTCTGCATTGAACCTCAACCACCGTGATTGTATCCGCTTCCCCAATCACAATGATCCCCACGGCCAGATGTCTGGCCGCGAAGCCCTCGGGCTTTTTCAAGCGCAGTATAGATGAGCTTAGCCGCGTCTCCAGAATCGGTGCGTTTTCGCTGTTGTTATCTCCACATTATCAGCGAGGGCGATTGAATAGTTACTGATTCCAGCTGCCTTCTAGCTTGGAACTCCGAAGCCCTTCACACTCCGACCAAACCGTACGTCCTCCTCGACTTCGAAGATGCTTCCACCGTTGCCGGCTGCAAGACCATGGCCGACCGCGCCGTCGGGGGCTACAGCACCGCCAGCCTGGACCATATTCCCGCCGATCCGGCAACGAGCAGCCCGGCGCACGCTCGTTTCCACGGAAGCATTTCCACCAAGTTGCCCCAGAACTGGCGCGTCGAGAGAACCGGTACGTCAGCCGCTTGCACGCGAGCGACCCTCCCAGACACACCGCGTTTTCCCTTTTCTCACAAAATGTCTGGGGACCCAGAAATCTGACGTTCTGTCCAAACAGGCTACGCCGCCTTCCGCAACCAAGACCGCGGCTTCTGGCTCTTCGGCCGACTCTTCTGGGATGTCGACCCGTACGCTTACCTCGCGCTGCGCGTGAAATCCGACGGCCGTCGCTACACGGTCAACATCCAGACCGACTCGATCATTGAGACCGATATCCACCAACACCGCCTGTACACCCGCCACCACCGCGTGCAGCAGCAGCAGCAGTCGGACCGAGATCCCTTCTCGCCTTTCACCACCGCCACCACCACTGCTACCGCCACCGAAGAATCGCCCGAGCTCGCCGAAAAGCTCTACCCGCAGGGCATCATCCCGGCCGCGTTGTCGGACGTGCCGCCGAAATCGACGATCATCTCGGCATCGAACATTGTGACGACGTCCGGGGCGGCGGCGGACGCGACGGGGTGGGAGACGATCCTCCTGCCGTTCAACGCGTTCGTGCGCACGAATTTCGGGCTGGTGGTCGAGCCGCAGACGTCGATCCTGCGGCAGCGCGTGAAGAGTATCGGGATCGGGTTGACGGATCGCGTGGAGGGGCCCTATGATCTGCGGATTCATAGGATCTGGGCGACGAATGGGATGAGTGAGGCGGAGATTGAGGAGGAGAGGCGCATCTGTGGGGCGGATGCGTTGGAGGTCGATGAGGGCGTGCGCACGAACTGGATTGGTGATAGCGAACCGTCGTCGTCGGGGTTGGGGTCGGGGTCGGAGTCGGCGCCGAGGGAGGATCAAGCTGCTCCCGCGGCTCCTTCTCCGGCGCCCAAGGGCCAGAATAAGGGTAAGGGACTGAAGGGACTGCGTGATGAATGGAATTAACCCCCACCCCCCCCTCCCAAAAAAATGATAGATTGATACCACCACTATGAAATGTACATTGGGAAAATTTGATTATATATCCCTTTTTTCTACTCTGGGAGTTTATGAGCGAGCAGTATCTGCTCGCGTTGACTATATACTTAAGATACTACGTGAAGGAGAAAGAATCAGTTCTCCCCACCGGTGATCCGCTCCCACGCCTCACGGTACTTCTCACTGGTCTTCTGCACGACCTCCTCACTCATCGCGACCCCCTCCTTGCCCTTCAGCCCCTCCTGGACCAACCAATCGCGCAGGAACTGCTTGTCGAAGCTGGCCTGGCCCCTGCCGACCTCGTACGAGTCCTTGGGCCAGAACCGCGACGAGTCCGGCGTGAGCACCTCATCGGCCAGCACCACCTCGCCGGTCTCCTCATCGACGCCGAACTCGAACTTGGTGTCGGCGATGATCACGCCCCGCGTCAGCGCGTACTCGTGCGCGATCTTGTACAGCTGCACCGACAGCGACGCAATGGTGGACGCGTACGGCTCGCCCACGATCTCGACGGCTGTGTCCGCGTCAGCATTCACCCCCATTTGTTTTTCCCTCCCCTTCTTTCATCCGATAGTGCCAGTGAGAAAAGGAAAGACATACCCTTATCCGGATGAATGTTCTCATCATGCTCGCCCAGCTCCGCCTTGGTGCTGGGGGTGTAGATGGGCCCGCCGGGGAAGGCCTCGCTCTCGCGCAGGCCGGCGGCGACGGCGATCCCGTGCACCGTGCCGTGCGTCTGGTACTCCTTCCAGGCGGAGCCGGTGATATAGCCGCGCACGATCGCCTCGATGGGCAGGATGCGCAGCTTGCGCACCTGCATGCTCCGGTTCTGCAGGACGGGCCGCAGCGCCGCCGGGATCTGCGGCGGCAGGTCCAGCGTCAGGAAGTGCGTGCGCAGCGTCGGGAGCGCCGTCGTCAGGATCTCGAACCATTTGCGCGTGCAGAGGGTCAGGAGGATGCCTTTGTTGGGGATGCCCTGTTGTTTTTGGGGGGGGGGGAGTCATTGGGTTAGCGGCTGATGGAGTTGCGGGGGGGTTGGTTGAGGAAGGGGGAGGGGGAAGGAAGGGAAAGAGGGGGGCTGTCAAGTGTTTACATTCTGCATGATCACATCGTAGGCGGAGATTCGGTCCGTCGCGATGAAGAGGAGAGTCTTCGAGTCCACCTCGTATAGATCGCGGACTTTGCCTCGTGCGATGAGGGGCAGGACACCTTGGAGGTCCGTGGTGGTGTAGGATTCCGTCATGGCGGTTGTATTGATTGACCAAAGTTTCAATTGGAAAAGGTGTGGGGAAGTAACGGTGGGTAGAATGCGTGGTGGGAGGAAGCTCAATTGCGAGAGTGAGTCAATGGGGAAGGAAGATGGGAAATTGCGGGTGACGGCGACGATAACTAAATCGATAAGCTTTTTTTTTCTCCCGTGGGCGGGGTTCTTGGGTGCCTGAGGCAGAACTTTCGCGGGGATCTATACAGCTACTAATACTACCGAAAACCACCACAAGAGATTATATTATTCGTGCTATCCAGGAGACAAAACGCCATGTAGTATGCAATACTATACACTCGACTCCGAGCTAGAAGGTCAAAAGCTCGGGATACCTTTTTAAAAAAGGGTCGTCGTCCCATTCCACCTCCGGCTGGTCTTCCTTTTCATCGAATATATCAAATCCAAGTTCGTGGCGAGGGTCCGAGAAACGGAATTCTCCCACCGTCCTGCTGATCATCGCCATACCAAGCATTTGGTCGCTCGTCAGCCGCTTCAGGTTCATGTTATCTATTAAATGTGCGATCCGGGTAGTCCTGGGGACCACGGATATATTCTGCTGCACGATCCAGGAGAGGATGAGCTGAGCCCGGCCCCGAAAGTTCTTTCTAGACAGCTGGAAAATCTATTCGAGTTGAGTCATTCGACCTTCCAGCATTTTGAAGCACGAGGACCTACATCCGTATCTGTCAATGGTCTTATATGATGGGCATCCGGGCCATCATGCAACGAAGGCTTGCCCCCGAGCGGCTGATGAGCCATGACATGGATTCCCTCCATTTTGCAAAACTCTCGCAGATCGATCTGTGGAAGATAACTGTCCAGTGATTAACTGAGAATCGAGTACGTTCTTTCCCCTCTGAGTCACTCACGGATGGAGTTCGACCTGGTTGACAGCGGGTCGGATTCGGGCCGTTTGAAGCAACCTTTTGAGTTTGAGAATGTTGAAATTGCAGACCCCTTGTGCCGTCAGAAGTAGTCAAAGCAAGTTAACTTGTGACCCTCATACCAATGAGTCTCGCTTTGCCATTGTCGACAAGCCGTTCCATGGCACGCCAGGTTGCAGGATATCGCTTTGATAAAAAGTGATCAACCATAGGCTGGTAAATATGACGTATTAGCATCGGCTCAGCTGATTGTGAATGTCAAGCGTGTACCTTTCCATCGCAATCTTGCCGGGGCAGATACTCGGGGCCTTTCACCAGGGCATGTGGAACTGAAGCAGATGATCAGTAATTTGCCTGGCTAATTAAAGGGCGAGCCTCATCGTACAGTGCATGAGGTAAAGGTCCACTACACATAACAGTAGCAGCAGCGGTCAGTCTTTTTGAACAGCTGTTAAGGCCAGTGAAACACTAACCGTAGTCCAGCTTGAGCGCCTCCAAGGTGCGATCCAGAGCACCCTCGACATCGTCGGCAGCGTGGCACGTTTGGGGTCTAGTTCATCCGTATTAGACTGTGATCGGTGTCAACGAGAAGGGGAACTGACAGCTTGGCAGTCACGAAGATCTCTTCTCGAGGAAGCGCACTCTTTTCAATCCCTTCTCCTACCGCCTGCTCGGTCAAATACGCGGCCGCCGTGTCAATGTGGCGATACCCGCACAACAGGCCCTTGAACACGACATCCTTGACCTTCTCGCTAGTCGCATCACCAAGGAATGTGCTCAACCCGAGGGCTGGAATTGTGACCCCCTGGACCGTGAAAGAGACGGGAAGAGAAGTAGGCCTCGTCATGATGGAGATGTTGATTGAGGGTTGAGGAAGGCTGCAAAGTCGACGGAGATGTCGAGATGCGAGGTCAAGATATATGGACGGCGTCTCTTCACCGCACCTTGGGCTTTCGAGACATCACTTGCCGTCAACCCCGCTTGGGGATGGGGATTTGAAATTAGGAGGCATGATGACCGGGGTCTTACTCGAGTAGCTGAGAAAGAGGGCGCATACGCGCATTAGCAGATGGGTGGGCTAGACGCTATCAGACAGACTAAGAACCTCATCCCTGTTCGGCGCGCAAATCAGATGAAAGCGCTGTGTTGTGGCTTGCCGTAGACCTGCAGGCGATGCCGTGGCCTTTTTGATATATCAAGCGAGCTTTGGTCGAGTATAAGGCTGAGTGGGCGGATGCCAAAACCGGTCTCTCGAGACTGCATAAATTGCAGGCATCATGGTGATTCTCATGCTGTAGCCTCTATCCTTTTCGGGCGAGATACAGGAGCAGCTTTGGATAGTACTCATCGAAGCAATGGGGATGAATTATCCGTACTAAACCACTGGCTAGTGTGTCCTTGATGCGCATGGTAGTGTAGCTTGGATAATGTTTGTTTGGTAAGTAGCTTTAGTCGAGTTAGTTAGTTAGTTACCGTAGTTAACTAGTTAGTTAGGTGTAGAGTACTGACTAAGTTGGGTAGTTAGTCTGTCCTTGAGACGGGAGTCTCCCTCCGCCTACTCCTTATCAACAATGGTTGCGGACACTAGCTTAACTTCCCGAGCACTCCGTACTTTATGCATATCACCCCCTCCCTCTCCTGCAACTCTCATCCTTCAATGAGACACTTTCCTGCATCCTAGTCATGACCTGTGTGCTATTTTGGCCTAACTCAATTCTCCACTGGAAGCTAATGCGGGTGAGACTGCCGACGGTCTAGTCTATTCCACCGAGGTCGGACAGATTGGACGTGTCGAAAGCCTTTGCTTCAAAAGATACAGCACATGCTACATCGGGCCATCGTCTTAAGCCAAAACCACACTAAGATTCGACGCATATCTACACGTATGTCTTGAAACCTTGGTCATGCGGTCAGTCTAGACTGGAGTGGCAACGATTGGGCCAAATTTCCAGGGCAGCATCAAGCGCAACTGACATCACGGGCTACGCAGCTTTGCAATTTTGCGATCATTTGCAGATCCCCGAGACGAAGTTCTCTCATCCTCTACCGCGGGACTTCCTTTCCTCTTGGAGAAATTGATGGGGGGTGAATTGAAGTTTTCACAAAAGGACGGCAAGCCTGCAGCATGTCAATCCCTTCTTTCTTGAGACATCCTGCCATACAGAACGGACTACAGCCTCACCCATCCGTCGTCGTTTTTGACCTTCAGAGTTATGGATCTTTGATTTGCTCAGGGTAGAAGATGCAGCTTTTCGGACTTTCTTCAGCACTTGCTCATCGGCAGTCCGGACCGTAATTCCTACACTTTGTTTGCCCTTTCACGTCCATGATTATGACCTATGGGTCCATGGTTTGATTGTAGAAGGCTGATACCGAGAAATTGGAATGATTACGTCGCTCAAACCAACTGACTGCCGTTATGCATAGTGATCTTAAATCTCTCGCTGTTAATTCACCGGATGACATGATCTCGTCGACATTCGTGACACGACGAAATCAAGAGCTGGGGGATTTTCAATCACGGAGAGACTCCCTCTGCTATGTTCCAATGTGGATGACACTGGCTTGATCTTCAGCGATTCGCACACGAGTGAGGGTCTAGAGCGCATGGCGAATGATTTCTGGACCACGGAGGCCCTTGATCGACACGTGGATACGTTTGCCCAAGCTACCACATTCGCCGAGTGGTCAGAAACTTGTCCCAAGCAGCCACAGAGAACTAGAAGGCTCTTCATATACGGAAGCACGCGGCGCGAATCTTTACCTTGAGACACCAGATCGAGTTCTTAGTGCGGACGATTCCAGTTGGATCATTGCTCCCACCATCCGATGCAAGGCCACTGGCTGAGAGCGTTGCGTACTTTCATGAGCTCCGCTCTGAGGAGGTCATCTTGTCCGTTGTTTTTGTTTTTTTGAGAAAAAAATGGGGCTTTACACAGAAGACAAGCTGTCCGAGTCTGGACCATGTGTGGTTCTGACACCACTTTGCGAGAAAGCAAGCACACCACCACAAGCGTGGGTACTATTCGAAATCCGTGAGCTTGTGAGCTTCCGCTTACACTTCAATCTGCCTTTTCTTGGGTTGTCCAGCTATTATCGCATCGGGAAAAACTAGATTTTATTGGGCCATGACTATGTCCAGGGAAATGGAGTAAGTGGACAAGAGGGACGATTGATACAAGCTCGAGAGAGCAAGATGCAGATCCTTCTTATCTCACTTCAGTAGTGGCAACCGATCGCGGTACTTGTAGGCAAATCAACAAGCACTCAATCTTGTGATCTTGCGAGCTAGACCCGCTGCATGGAAGAGCGCGTTTTCAGTGTATCTATCACTGGTTGAGGACTCGGGACGGATCAACAACTTCTGAGCGGTAAGTGGGATCTTCACTTGATTACTATCTGCAAGAAAGTAGTAGCTATCTAAAGATCTGGCATTTCTGGTTGGCGTTTCGGGTCAAACTATGAAGATTTCGGTCAGCCCAGGGAGCTCGTTCTCGCTTGAATCCGTTACTCACACGGGTGTTGGCCCCAATATCCATGATCAGCCCTTCGATCCCAAACACAACAAAGCTCTCGCTCTGGTTTAGTTCATCTTGCGTGTTCTCATAGAATGCCTTTTGCGCCTTGCGGACGGCAGTCACTGACGCGCGATCGTTGAGGAAGATCTTGTAAGCCAGATGGTAGGTTGGCATGCTCGAGCCGCCAAAGTAGGCAGCCAAGTCCATTCCTTTGGGCTGTATACCGATTTCCTTGGGAACTTGGCCGTTCTCATCATCAAGGTCTCTCGTCGTCCGGAGGGGTAGCGACTTTTCGCGGGCCATGATAGGAAGTGGCGCTTCCATATCGCTGAAGTTCAGCCCGTCCGGCCTGACGTGCGTCTTGACGTGCTCGGAAGTGAAGACATTCTTGAGATGCGCCCAGTCCCAAAAGTACAGCTCGGTGATATCATCCCGGCCAACCCATGGCTGATTGGCATTCAAGGCATCCGGCCGCCCACCCAAGGCTCCATCGAAAAGGTGAATCTGGATCTATTTGCTGTTTTTTGATTGATATGCATGTTTTAATTTGATATGAGTATCCTCACGGAGCCAGCGGCTGGAGACAAGCAACGAAACCAGAGAACTCCACTCTGGCTTGATATCAGGATCTTCCGGTGCATCGGAGATCGTCCCAGGGACTTGGAAACGATGATTCAGAAACTCCTTCCGGGTCATATCGGGCTTGCGCCGGACTGCCACGATCTGTTTGATGAAATTATCGTTGGCAGACATCTTTCAAAGGCTGGTGTTGGAGTCGAGGTACTGGGTACTAGATACCGGTAGCTTCTGCGTGGCCCCATTGTGGGCGAAACGGATAGTTAAAAGTATGACATATATAGCAATTCATCGCCTCTGGGCCTTCCAATGACCCCGCTGCCATCCACCTCACTGCACCGCATGCGTACTATGTAAGTTTTATGTACTGTGGGATAACCTGACTCAAACCCTATCCCTCCCCCGAGTGGGGTTCGCGCCGGCGGGGTGAGTGGGGTGGTGCGGGGGGTGGGGAAAAGTAGTTGTACTATGTACACACACGGCTATGTGGCGATCTGCCTACCGGCATACAGAGTTATCCTCTTTTCTGCTAGAGGTCAATCAAGTATTCGGTGTACTCGGGCATGACACTCACCCCGCCGTTTGTAAATCTTCTATGGTGGAGCATACATACTACCGCTAACCCGATCCGGCGCGCCGGTGCACCCAGTCGGACGGCCTGAGCTTCTGAAGGAATTTGTTCCCGTTGGGAGATATGAGTGTAGTACTCAATTTTAGGTAGTCTAGCATGATTCTCACCCCGTCGGATGAGTGGGCCCGATCTGTAGTTAATGCACTCAAATGTCCATAGCAGAACACGGCCCATCAGCCGATCGCATCCGACATGGGATGGTAGCATACCTATAAAGACCCCATCAGTACCACCCTATGATCGAATCATCTGAGTCCCTATTGCTCTATTGCACTTGAATAACACTGATTCTTGATCTCTTTCTCATACTAAATGGCGTCTACCCGTTCGAAATATCAAACCACTACCTCCGATGTCGAGGGCTATACTCGCTCAAAGCATACTTATATCCCCATGCGGGATGGGGTTGAATTGTGTGCCAACCTCTTCCTACCTTTTGCCGCCTCTAAGGAGGGTAAACAGGTCCCCGTGATTTGTAGCATGGGACCGTATGGCAAGGACATTCATGCGTCCACATTTGGACTCCCCAAGACCCCGATTTACGCGGAAATGTACAAGCACATCAAGCCACTAGGGCCAGATGCTGCATTTGAGCTGTGCGAGCCTACAATCTGGGTACGTGGGCAATCTTAACTCTTCCAACGATTCCAATTGGTTCCTAATTATTGTGTGCAGTGTCGGGAATATGGCTATGCTCTGCTCCGCGTTGATGTGCGGGGCGTTGGAGGTAGTCAAGGGAAACTCGATCCCTTTGGTCTGGAGCGCTCTGAAAAGATCCAAGCAGATGCAGAGGGACAAGGTATTTCAGCCAAGCAATCAGAGAGATAGCAGGACTGAGTTTGCTGGCCAGATCTCTACGATGTCGTCGAATGGGCTGCCGCCCAACCCTGGTGTACAGGGAAAGTAGCTTTCTCCGGCATCAGCTACTTCGGCATGGTTGGCTACTGGGCTGCAATGCAGAGACCCCCGCATCTGGCCTGTGTCATGTCATACGAGTCCGCATGCAGTATGTACCAAGCGGCCCGAAGAGGTGGAATCTACAGCAACAACTTCCAGTCCCACTGGTATCACAATATCGTGGTTCCCTACCAGGGTGGAAGGCAGGACGGTACGCTCACAGAAGAACAGTTGGCCGCTAACCGTGTGGACTATCCCAAGCTGCTCACCTTGACAGAATACCCCACAGACGGTGCCTGGGCGGTCTTGGAGAAGGTCCGCGAGCTGTCGGACATTGAAGTGCCATTCTACTCCGCGGGGAATTGGACTGACCCTGAGCTTCATTTACCCGGCAACATCCGCGCTTTCAACGGCATCTCGTCCCAATATAAATGGTTGGAAATGCATACCGGAAACCATCTGGGCGCGTTCTATGAGCCAGATCACATTGCGCTGCAAAAGAAATTTCTGGACCACTTCCTCTTCGACAAGGCCAATGGCATGCTCGATGTCCCTCGCATTCGCTTGCTACAGCACCACGGTACGGAGACTCTCTACCGCGAGAATGAGGTGTCTTTCCCGCCGGCCGACGCCGAGGATGTCAGTTTCTACCTCACCCCAGAGAAGAAGTTGTCCTTGGCCCTACCATCCGGGAGCAAGGAGTCCTTTAGCTATGCTGGGTTCAAGGAGTCTCTCAAATTCTCCTTGGAATCCCAATTTTCGGAATCCTTTGAGCTTTTGGGATCCCCTTACCTCGAGCTCGAAGTGTCTACACAGGCCAAGGATCTCGATCTCTTCGTTTACCTCCGGGCTGTGGACGCCGACGGAAATGTGATCGTGCTTCGTGGGAACCACGGCGAGCCGATGGACACCTTCGCCCGAGGATATTTCCGTCTCTCGCACCGGGAGGAAGTTGCCAAAGACTTCCTGAAGGAGAAGGTACTGGCCCAGAAATCCATGGCACGCTCCGAAGTTACGCAAGGGAAGGTTTACTCGGTCCTCGTGCCTCTATACCCGGCGGCATTTCTGTTTGATCCGAACCAGAGGCTCGAGCTTGAGATCGGCTCCGTCAACACCCCTAGCACCATTCCCCCGATGCGTCATGAAGGTGGGGACAGGCTTCCGGACCGGTTTGAGGGCGAGAATGTCATCTTTTCTCATGGGAAACTGGTTCTACCCCGTGTGCGGCGGTAATTCGGGATGTTCTTTTAGAGGGGTTCAGGGTTATACCTTGCCAGGTATCTGGCGGTTTTGCAGTTCGGGAGGAATCCATGTAGTATAAGGATTAGTTGCATATGAGTCCATTGTCGATAACCAAAATCGGTTGCTGAATTTTCGGAATGTGTGTGTGTGTGTGTGCGCGCCATCAGATTCCTCATTCCAGACGAGTTTGCGCTGGTTATTCTTTTATGGGCGACCTTCTATATAAATGTTGACCGGCGCTCAGATCAAAAGACCCGAAGCCATTCTGGTCCACGATAATCCATCATTCATGACACTGATTCCCCGACCTTTGATGTCTTCACATCCGATTATTGCCAGTCCGTACCTCAGCCCAGAGGTCTCCGGCTAGGGAGAGACGATGCAGAGTAGAGCCGAATATATCCAGCTCAGCTTGACAAGTTGCAGTTTCGGCCAACCAAGTCAAACAAAAATAAACGCTACTTTTGAGTATTTGATCACTAAGTATTACTTCTAGCCCATGACGGTAGACACCAATGTGTACCTTAGTAGATGTTTACCTGAGAATACATGAGCAAGTTCCTTAGTCTATGGTCACGTGATGTCACGTGATGTGGATCATGGGAAAAACAAATGGTTGGTACAACAAACATGTTTACAACCAGTTGAAGATAGGAAGGGCTCAAGGTACCTGACAACTGAGAACGAGCAAAATCCTGGCAACGATATAAAGCGGACGCACTCAACCTAGCTGGCATTTCAGAATAATACTCAAGTCGAGCCACACCCTGTGGTCGTATGTACTCAAGTACTAGGCCTTCCTCTACAGCTAAACATATCCACTTCGCCTCTTCTAAACCCCCACTTCTCTTCCTTCTATTGTTTACCGCGCTACAACATTTCCGCATCGTCATCTTGAAACCCTACTACAGTAGACGATCGGACCACTGAACAAACAGGAAAGTGGGCTTGCCATCTCCAATCTGCCTGCCAATTCATTTGTCTCGCGTCGGACGACACGATCTACTTCGCGCTGGCTGCAAGCCGCGAAAGACCCGAGAGTTCTGTTCAGTTGAGCCCGGGCCTGTCTGTACCTGCGAAAATCATCAGGTCCACTGTATACAATGTGCAGATAAGAATCACAATGAGTCGTTATCTCACCCCTTCCAAAGTTGCACTCCTGTGCTTGATCTCCATCTACGTAGATGGCGTCGTCCCCAACTCTTCAGCAATTCATGTGCTATCATTCCTGGTCTCATGCCTGAGTCCCCTGGATCGGGAGGCGCCCCCCTGCACAGCGAAGAAAGACACACGAAGCTCCGCGTCAATTACAGACCTTGAAGAATCCCTTCTCGGTCACGCGTCTTCCGTGCCCGGTCGCTCGGTATGGGATCTGTTCTTGAAGAAGATCTGGTCCATCGACTCCTGCGATGCGCTGGAGGTATTCTTCGGTGATATCTCCGACCTCTTAGCCAAAACCAGAGACGAGCAGATTCGCGATCGAGATGCCGGTCTGGCTCCCGATCCGAGCTCTACCAAACTCTCTCGGTGCTCGCCCCTGGGGGCATTCGTCCGGCGATCCCAGTTGGAGTTCACCCGACTACAATTCCACGACTCGGTCAAGCTCTGGAAAGGGTTTGTGAGATACAGGTTGCCGGCTTACCGCTCATGGGCGCGGAAAAACCCAGCTGGATCGCAGGCTCCGGTCGACATCAATCTGCTAGAGCTTGGCTTAGATACGACAAGCCATCTTTCTCAAGTGGCCTACGGCCAAATCGATGACGATTCGGAAGACGACAAGTACGTCAGCACGAAAGATGTGGAGCGGCTCCTGGAATTTCAGATCAACGAGTTACAAAGTACCATTGCCATCTCTCTCCCTCGAATTCTCGCTGCTAATGCGCCTCAGGCTTGGGTGGGAGAGTTCCGGATGAGATGAAAATACAGCTAGAGCGCATCATAGCATCGGGCGTGACGGTGCCCAACTTGATACACTATCTAAGGTAAGTCTGTTGTGCCCGCGGTGCCCTTGACGCCGGTGATTGACTGGTTCGTAGATTTCTCGATGCCTGGAGGGCGGGCGACTATCCCTCGTCCTTTGACAATCTCCATCGCTACTTCGACTACACCATGCACAGTCGGGACAGAAGCTCCTATCAGTACGCATTGTTGAATCTTGCCATCCTGCAGGCTGACTATGGGTGCCATGGAGAGGCTGTGTCAGCAATGCAGGAAGCCGTCTCGATTGCGCGTGAATCGCATGACATGAATTGCCTCAACTTCTGCATGAGCTGGCTGTATCATTTCGGCAAAGCTTTCCCCGAGCAGATGAAAGATATCCAGAACACCGGCATGCTAGGCAATGAGAAAGAGGGCCTTGCGTTCCTGAAGGCGAAGGCCAAGGAAACGGAGATGTGGAGTCTGCTGAGCACCACATTATTGAGTGAAGCGAAGCTCGAGCTGCAACATGTATGCTGTCTTTCTCGACCGCCCAGGTGGTTTACTGACAATGCCTAGGGGGAGAGCCTTGCCGCGTCCATGGAGAACATAATCCGCGCTTCACACTTGAATGTCACAAAGAATTTGATGAACTCAGTGGGCCCGCAGCTTCTACTTCAAGCATCGCTCTTTGGGAGAATAGGTTCTGTCCCCCGAGGATAAACATCTGAGCCTTACTGACAATCCAGCAGGAATCACCCATCTATCTTGGCTGAGTAGCGAAGTCTTCCGTGAATGCTATGCGAGTAGAGCACCGTTTGAAGATTATCTCAAGAGTACATTCCGCAGCTGCCAGCTTGTATGTCAAATCCACCACTCCTCATCACGACATCTTCGCTAATGATCCAAAGCTCGCACAACAAGGTCGCTACAAGGACATATCCAGCCGCATGGATCAGGTCACGCCCGAAAAGCTTCGATCCCTAAAAGCGAACCAATACTGGACATTCTTCACCGGTGTGCTGCAACTCAAGCGACATATCTACCGGTATCTCTGCTCCCGACAAATCGTTCTTGTGGAAAGAAACCAGACAGTCCCCTAACAACCTCCCAGTGACAATAAAGTAGCCGCCGAGCATCTCCTCGCCCAACTGCAAGCGATCCAACTCCCAGACACCGACATCTCCCTCCTCCTGTCCTTCCTGACGATCGACTTCCGCATCCGCCAGGGCCACTACGCGCTCGCGCTGGAGCTCGTCGAGTCGACCGCCCGATCCATCCACCAGGACAATTTCGACATCTTCAGCCAGGTCAAGCTGCTCTGCCTCAAGGCGCGGATCCTCGAGAAGTCGGGCCACCCGCAGCGCGGCTTCTCCCTCGCCATGCGCGCCGCCAGCATCGCCCACCGGTCGCGCCTCCTGCACAGTCTGTGGGAGTCCATCTGCGTGTTGGGCGGGGTGCTCCTCAGCCTGCGCGAGTTCGCCGCCGTCGCCGCCATGCTGGAGAGCATCATGCCGCAGATCCTGGAGGCAGACGACCGCGACCTCGCCGCCCAGGCGTATTCGCTGCTCGTGGACGCTAACATGGGTGTCGCGGGTTCCCTTTGGAGTCAGAGTCAGAGTCAGAGCCAGAGCCAGGGGCAGGGGCAGGGGCAGGCCCCGTCGCCCCTCAAGAAAGAATACTTGAATCGCGCGCTCGGGTACCTGGATTGTGCCTATGAGCAGTACGAGGAGCTCGAGGACATCAGGGGCCAATGTGAGATGATGGCGAAGAAGGCGACCGTCATGCATCTGACGGGCGATCCGGTGCTAGCCAACGACTACGCGGCTAAGTACCTCGACCTCAAGAAGCAGCGGCGCCTCGAGTCGGCGGATGTGTAGCCCGTGATGTTGTCGCTCTGTTTTGCATGTCTCTCGAGTTTATCAGATCAGAGTCTCCAGTGGGACTGATGTTGCTCTCCCCAATGTCTACTTAGAAACGAGACTCCACTATATTTCAGACGGTAGATCTTACAATAGAACCATACGAAACCCGAACAAGCACTTATGCCAGGCGGAATCAAATCGCGCGCGATGGGGACTTGATTTCCCCCCCGAATTGACAAAAGCGCAATATACAAAGGAAAAAAATATAAAAATTGAAGCAGCATTGTGTTGTGCGTGTGACTCGCTCTCTGTCTCTCTGTCTCTCTCTCCCTCCATCATTTCTCCCCTCCCCAGGGTTCCTTTACATCTTGCATGTTCCGCAATAAATGTACATTTGTTCCTTCGGTATCCGCCTCGGATATAAGTCCCAACAAGGAAACTGATTAGTCCGTCATTTGACCACAATACCATTTAGGTGGCCTTGTCCTTGTTGTGGTAGTTGACGCTGGAGTTCCAGCTGTAGATCATCAAAGTTAGCAAACCCGAACTGCGATTTGGACGGCAAATCCGTCGTTCCCAGCTTGCGGCGTAGTAGGTAGTCGCGAGGATTTTGGTGGAGTTGAAGCCAGAAAAGTCGGGAAACTTACAAAATGGTCTATAAAATGAATTGAAAATCGATTAGTCAAAACGTCTCCCTGAGCTTTGCATCGATTGGATAACTCACCTTGTCACCGTCACCCCAGGGGAAGTTCTTGACACGGATGTTCTGGTAGGGGTACTCGGTGCGCTCCTCAAGAGGAGGCATGTGATCCCAGTGCTCCCAGTGCTCCTCCCAGAGGTTGTAGGCGTTGAGACCGCCGAGGATCACGACGGGGACGACAGCGCTGGAGTTGTGTGTAAGTAAAAAGACTTAGGTCGGCTTGGAACGGGCCAATCCGGGGATGGGATCGATTGCTGCCGCCAGAGGGGATGGCAAGCAGTGAGGAATAACGCAAACGTACTAGATGGAGAGCTTGCGCCAGAGGTCTGTTGGAACATTGTTTAACAACCCCGTGGAGTTAGCATGATGTGTAGATCCATTGCAGATGGGTGAATCGGTGAAGTTGAAAGTCAATTGGACCCCAATTGAGGTCCACTCTTCCCACAAGGGTTACGCACCACTGGTAGCAGCAGCGTGGTGCTTGACGGCCTCTCTCTCGCGGTTGAACTCGTTGTCGACAGCCCAGGAGGGGAGCTTGGACTCGGTGTGGTTGAGGCGGCGCTGGACAGCGGCGCGGACCGGAGCAGCACGCAGCTGCTGGGGCAGGCGAAGAAGACTGCGCTGAGCGTACATGGTTGGGGCCTTGGTGGTGGTTGTGGACAATGGCAATCGGAGTGTGTCTGCTAGTTGTTGGTGTGGAACAACGTACGACGTCTTTGACGGTGGGAATATCAGCGGATGTCGGCCCTGCCGGCTTAACGAACCAAAAGCCGCTTAGCGTCCCCGTGATTCGCTGGTTTCCGGCCACAGGCAGTGCGCCATTATGTCAGCACGATTTCCACCTCGAATGTTGACCGCCCCGTGATGTCACAGTCACGTGTCGGTCCCATGCTTTGCTCGAAGCTCCCGGAGTTAACTTTAACTGGTTGCTGCTTAATCCATGCATCTGAATCGCCGGGGGCGGCGATATAATCCAGATACCTCAAGTTATTTCCTCCACTTTATGCTTACGGTGGGTATGCGTCGAATAGATTGGTAGAGACGGAATGGGGCTTCGTATTACAACATGGAACGGTGAGTGCGGAACAACAAACATCATGATATGTTGCCACCATAGACCTGGGCCAAATCATGTACTAATTAGTATCTTGCAGTCAATGGGATCCGGTGTGTGAGCTATGCGTTGCAGCTGCGAATGGTTTGTCACTGACCGACGCAGAAATCCATTCTCCTACGAACCATGGAGAGGCAAGCGGACCTTCGATGTATATCCATCCCTTTGGTCTTCTCGCGCATCAAACTCGAACTAACATGATTAGGCAATGTTCGACATCCTTGAGGCAGACATTGTTGTCTTCCAGGAAACGAAGATTCAACGGAAGGACCTTCGCGATGACATGATCTTGGTCCCAGGATGGGATTGCTATTTCAGCTTGCCTAAGGTGAAGAAAGGCAAGTTTTGTGTCCTTGAGTCTAGTGGTTAGCATAGTTTGACAGGTTCCAGGCTACTCTGGAGTGGTCATTTACACTCGCAATGCGACATGTGCCCCGATCCGTGCGGAGGAGGGGCTTACAGGCATGCTTTGTCCACCAAACTCATCGGTCCCCTTTCGCGCGCTTCCAGACGACCAGCAGATTGGCGGCTATCCAACTTTGGAGCAACTCAGTAGCCTTGAGGTCGATCCTGGTACCCTGGACTCGGAAGGGCGTTGTGTCATTCTCGAATTCCCCGCCTTTGTGTTGCTGGGCATATACTCCCCGGCAACCCGGGACGAAAGTCGTGACTCATTCCGTCATGACTTTATCGAACTGATGGATGCCCGAGTTCGCAACCTCGTCGCGATGGGAAAGCGGGTGTTTGTCACAGGTGATCTGAACATCTCTAGAAGACAGATCGATGCAGCGCACGCGGCAGAGGCGATTAGAAAAGGAACCATGACCGAGGATGAATGGGTCTCGATGCATGCCCGACGTGTTTTCAATCAGTGGTTTGCGGATGGCAAAGTCATTGGTGAGCGCGATGAAGGAAGAGAGAAGCCTGTGCTCCATGATATCTGCCGATCATTCCATCCTGAACGCAAAGGGATGTATACCTGCTGGGAGCAGAGAATCAATGCGCGCCCAGGCAATTATGGCGCAAGAATTGATTACGTCCTCTGCAGTTTGGAAATGCAAGATTGGTTCTGCGATTCCAACATCCAAGAAGGGCTTATGGTAGGTTCTGTCGATTGAGGGATAAACGCGAACTCTTGCTGACAGCAGACGATGCAGGGTTCGGATCATTGTCCTGTCTATGCCGTTTTGAAGGATAGCATCATGATCGAAAGGAAAGAGACGAAGGTTCGCGACATTATGAATCCTGCAGGTGTTTTCAAGAATGGCGAGCGTCAGCAAGAGTACACAACAAAGTTACTGTTGCCCACTTCCGGGCGTCTAATCCCAGAGTTTGACAAACGGAGAAGCATCAAGGATATGTTCATGCGCAAGCCCACCAAATCATCCCAAAGCACCCCCTCTGGTATCCCTACAAATCCTCGGCCAACGGCGATGCAAGAGACAGCTGCGCTGTCTTCTTCTGAGTCGAATCCCAACGAAGCGGTCAGTAATACCAACGGCGAAAGTAGGGGCACAGTACGCAAGCGATCGGACAAGCCTGAGTCCCCCATCAAGCGATCGAAAAGCACGATTGCCCCAGCACCCGCGCCGACGAACCCTGGGCAGAAAACCTTGAAAGGATTTTTCAAGCCCAAAAGTGCCCCCGCGGATTCTAGCGAGGATTGTTCCGCCAAGGATGCTGAGCTTGCGGTCTCTCAACCGTCGACTTCTTCATCCACAACAACTGGCCCATCGGCGTACTCGCAGCTTGAGAAACAGGAGACTGTGGACACCGTGACCAAACCATCTGCAGAAGAAGCTAACAGCCGCGAACCATCCAGTGTTCTTGCCCCCGAGGAAGACGACGCTGTTTTTGACCCGATCGTCAGCAAAGAAGATTGGTCCAAGCTGTTCACGAAGAAGCGAGCTCCCTTATGCGAAAGCCATCAGGATCCATGCATCAGCTTGACGACGAAAAAGCCTGGACCGAATTGTGGACGAGCGTTTTGGATATGTTCGAGGCCTCTAGGGCCGAGCGGCAACAAGGAGAAGGGAACGCAGTGGCGATGTCCGACGTTCATTTGGGCAAGCGATTGGAATTCGTCATCGTAGCTGTGAGCAACTGCACATATCATCGAAGCCCAAAATTGTCTTTTGCTTGGAACGATTGAAGAAAATGATACCCCCCTTTTGAGTTTGATTCTCGAGTGCGAAATCAGAAGTTGATACTGGACTGGCGTCATTCTGGTCTGTTGTGGGTAGTTGTCCGTAAGAGAATCTGGTAATAAACTATTTCGACGACATAATCAGCACATTTTGTTAGTAACAACTGTTATCAGTACTTGTAACCCACCAACTAGCCTTTCAGCTTCACCATAATAGCTACTACCAAATCCAGCCACCACTCGCCATCATCTTTTGTCTATTAGATAGCAGCCTAGAGTTGAAATCCACATCCACAGCGGAGACACTTTGGCAGGTGATTGTTGATGAAACAAATGACCCCGGACCCGCATGGTGTGTATCCACTTGCGCGCATGAAAGGTGGGGAGGCTGGTGTTATTGTATGAAAGGAATCCCTCTGCAGTTTCCAGCTGCGTGGGGCTATTGTCAGCAGTGCTATTCGGTGCTGGATCCAGCTCTCCCAGAATATAGCTTTTTCTGGACGTGTTACTCTGAAAACGAGTAGTGGTGCAAGTTGCCTGCGATAAAAGTGATTCTCAGAATATGATATTTGCAAATATGGTAAGATAATACGACTATTCGCAGCCATAGCGAGAGAATCTACTATTCGCAACTACAAGGAGCGTATACAAACAAGCAAAGTCTACGTGAACAATAGAGATGCGCAGAAAGTTTTGTTTGTTAGTCCAAACCACCATATGTTAGATTTCTATGATTCTATGCAACTTGTTTGTAGTTTCCACGGACTTCGATGCACTTTATGCTATCTCCGTCGGACCAGATGCATGATAACAGATAAACATGAGATACATTCTTTGAGTAACCTGTCCATCAACCATATCATGATAAAATCTCTCAGAAGAATCCAGAAGAACGGGGCTGGTGGAAGGTACAGTCTTGTTTGATCTGAGAAGAAGTGGAAATACAGGATTGCAAAATAGCAAGGAAAATGGTAGAGATAACAAAAGGGTTCAGTCAGCCTGAAGACTTGTCCTCGGTCCGTCCCTTCCTCTCGTTTGTCCCCCCTCTCATGTCTCTCATCCCCGATCGTGTAGAGAAAAGTCGAATGCAGTGAGTGCACCAAGCATCATCACGGAGCTTGAGCAGCCTGGACCAGTGTGGAAGCCAGCTCCAGACCGTTTCCTAGCCGCTCTCTCCTCCGACGTCGCTAGAGCATCATCACTTCCGATCGACGCATTCGCTTCAGTAGATGTCCGCCAGGAAGTCCGACAGTTCGAAAGGCTCGCCAGCGAGTCTCTCGTTCATGCCGAAGTTCGCCGAGGCAAAGATCATGGCGCGCTGGTTTTCGCTCTCCACCTCCGCAATGAGATTGTCGAGCTCAGCGGCGCTGAAGCGGTAGGGGCCGCCAATCATGGCTGGCTCGTCGGAACCAACGACACTTTCGAGGTCCGCGAGATTGTGGTTCGGGGTCTCGGCGTCAGCACTGATTGTGGAAAGACTGGTATCAGGGATAGAGCTGCCGACTTCGGATTCAGTGCTTGTCGCAGCAGGGGTGTGAGACCGCTTGGTGGGCTTGGATTCGGGACGAGACGAGCCACGACGTTTTTTCTCGGATGGTTTGCGCGGAGTGTACTGATAGTCGGGGTGCTCTTCGGCATGCTTGTGCCTGAAAACCTCTGTTAGCTTCCTGGGCTCTGTTTGGAAATGCTTGAAATCAGCTGTTGGCTATACTTTGGTACTATTTTCAGGAGGTGCTAGATCGAGCTGCCAGAATGTGGTGGAAACCGAGCTATCCATATCAAATTTGTTTGTGATGTTGGTACACATAAAACTCTGCAGAGTTCAGTGAAAAGGTCGCTCTCAATTTAGACAAAATATGATAGCACTGATATTGTGACGCGTCAGTGAGTGATTGTGACGAAGCTTTTAGTAAGAGAGGGTCCTAAAACAAAGGCTCGTAAGATTATATGGTAGTAGCTTCCGGTGAAGGGTGTCTGACTCTAGTACCTAGTGAATAATTCTGTTAAGCTTAGCCTATCAGTATTGTGTCTAGGTGAAGAATGGTAGACATCCTTTGTTTGTGCCGGTTTCCGCTGCCCACAAGCGAGTGGCATCATGAACAATATTAACACTGTTCCTATTGTCCTCATAAATTATATATACGACCATCTTTTCGCCCATCTCTTTCTCTTCTCTCCTTCTTTCTTTCTCTTCACACCCACCATCTCCTTTCCTCTCCACTCATCTTTCTCCAACTATCTCTCATCCTGGTGCTTGACCAAATAAATCTGGTATCCAACTAAGCATCATCCTCTCTCCTTTGACTAGTTACATGGTCACAATCCTATCTCACATCTGAGCCTCGACTTTCTGAAGAAGTATGGACAACCCCAATTCTCCCCTTCAGCGCGCTTTCAACACATTCTTGACCACCATGCCCCCTCAGCAGCTCTCAGATTTGCTTCAGCATCTTCAGGACACCATGCCCCAGAACACCAATACCCCTTCCCATGAACCTGAGACTCCTGGCGAGTCCTCTCAGGCTGTTCTCGACAATGCCAATGCGTCTGTCGATCATGGAGAACGTGGCACTCCGATCCCGGCTTCGCGTGCAAAGCGTGCTCAGGATTCGAAACGAAGACCACTGAACAGCTTCATTGCATTCAGAAGTAAGAGTTTTCCACCCATGTCGAACTTTGAAAGCGCAGCTAACCCATACTAGGCTTCTACTCGGTCATGTTTCCGGAGATCACTCAGAAAGCGAAGTCGGGCATCCTTCGTTTCCTGTGGCAGAACGATCCTTTCAAAGCGAAATGGACCATCATCGCCAAAGCATACTCCATCATCCGTGACACTCATGAAAATGAAAATAGTGTCTCGTTGGAAACCTTTCTGAACCTCAACTCGGGCATGATTGGCATCGTTCAGCCAGATCGCTATCTCGATGTGATGGGATGGCAGCTCGCTGTCGATGAACAACAACAGTACACCATGACCAAGGTCAAGCTTCCCACTACCACCGAAGATCAACTTTCCACCAACTACTCGGTTGATGATATCATCAAACACTGCTACGACACCGGCTATGTCACTGGCGGCAATCGCAACAACGGCGCAGACCATGGTCGTAACCCAGCTGTTATGGCTTTTGCTGCCCAGCCGACTTTGGTTGTCCACGATAACAACAGCTTTCAGATCAACGACAGCCACACCATCATCACTGGGGATCGTGATGGAAGCACTTCCATGAAGTCTGCTTCTCCAGACAACGCCACCGAAATTTCATCCTCTGATTCCAGCGACATTGCCACCACCATCGAAGACAACCAGTCTGAGCACACCGGAGCACTTCCAGTCCTCGACTTCATGCAGGCACCAAAGGATCAAATCAACTGCAACGAGTTCCAGCCGGATGAAGCTTTGCTAGCACTCTGGAATGAAAATGGAGCCATGCATCAATTTGGTGTGGCATTCCCTTCTTCACTCCCCAATTTCGATCCACTAGTCTACGACGAAGCTTATGATGGATTCGACTTTGATCGGTTCGTCATGCTCTGATGTACGACAATTTACATCCACCATGCACGCAAACAGTACGAGGAACTTTGAATACGCTGAAGAACAAGAGCAGCATCTGTTTTTGGGAACTCATTGTCATTACGACTGCAACTTTGAAGGCGAAGCATTGATGGCGAATGTTTACAGTTGACGGATTCCCGCAATCATCTTTCCTGTACACACTGCATGAGCAATCTCTTTTGTATTTCCTAAGACCTATGGAGGAGTCCAACGGGCCAAAACTCATCCTCATTTTGTTGCTTCGAAGAAATGTTGAAACTATTTGAGGGTTTGAACAAATGGGCCGGGATGATGATGGAGGACTTGTTTCATTTTTTTTCTTGATCTACCAGAATGTGATTTCTCTGTTTTGTTCTACCAGACTGCCATACCTTAGGAATCAAATTTGAAAGCCTCGAATCCTTTATCCATACTAGTAGTCCAGCTCTCACATCGCCAGTGAGACCATTAGATAAGACTTGATCTAAGTTGGCATAGTGTCCCTCCAATGAGTAGCGACTCAGGATTTAGTTTGACTGGTCCATGGCAAGACTTATATGGGATAAGAAATTCGTATCGCTCAATCACTGCACTGGGTTCCAGTAGGGAGATGGCAGAAGGCCGAATCCAGACATCCATATTTTCTGCCATAGTGTTCATGAGTTGTGGTAGGACTTTTCGCTGAAAGCCATGAACAGAATGACAAAGAGAATGAGACGAAACGACCGCCACCTGATCGGAAGCGGAAGCGTCCCCTCCATCCCACACTATCCATGCTTCGTTCACACCAACCAGATTGCATCACTGCTGGCAGATCACGGTACCTCGTGGACAACAAAGAATCACCGGCTCATGTTTGTAAGAATCATGCGGGGAGAACCAGAATATCCATTTTATCGGCTTTCGGGCGCAGCTACGTTCTAGAGTCTTTTGACTTGTGGCACCTCTTGCAATCTTGTAACCATGCATGGAGCGAACGGCGATGGCAGTAATTATTCGAGCCATGGCACAAGACCGGAGGCTCGTGCGTGATGGTATGGAAGCTTTGGAGCCATGAGTTACGGATCGCAGCCAACATCGAGCCTGAGACTTTTCCCAAGCCTGCTACTGCAACAACCCGCCAAAGGCCAGTCGGGTGGCTTGCAGGCCCGACTAACCTTCAATAGTTCTTCTCTACGGCGTCCAACCCTCGGAGACAACCCTGGTCGCCCTCATCCCCATCGAAATTGTTTCACAACAAAACCAAAGACTGTTTCTCCACTTTCATGCAGGACCGACATTCCCCTTCGACAGGGGGACACAACTTGGCTCTTGCAGTGGTTGCATGGTTCGAATTCAATTTGCGAGCCAACCGAGCACGTCCAGAACGGAAGCACACGAGTCATAGGCCAGGAGATTCGGCTGTCAAGGGAGGCTTGGCCGCAAAGACTATACTACAAAGAAGGGGACCCCATCCTTTTGTCTGCCGTGAACTCTCCTTCCATCTGATCCTAGCGTGGAAGCCGAGATTCTGACTGGGGAACCAACTTTGAAGAGTTGGGTTTCCCTTCCTGTATATGGTTTTCCGACTGGCATGATGGAATTAGGGGCTAGCGCAAAAAGGGAGGAGAATCTTTGACACCCGGTGTGGATAGTCAGCCGGCTTGCTCGATGCCAAATCAAATTTCATACGCGGTCGCAAGGGGGTCTTTGGGGGCAGCGTGTCCAGAAGCAAGTCTTGGATCTCAGGCGAAGTAGACTTCGCTAATGCAGTCTAGGCTAAATTCAATCCTGCAGGGGCCTATGGGATCAAGAAGTATAACCCCAAGACAGGTATGTCTTATCATGCTGTGGGGGTGGGTCTAGACTGACTTGACCTTTCACAAGGACGTACGCACAAGCTTCTCCTAATGAGTTATGGTTTGTTGCCAGAGCTAGGTTTTGGCGCGCAGGTAGAGAAACTGAAAGCGCCGTCTGTCGATCTTCTACGTTGGCTCTTGACCGTTTACTTGGTGTGTTCTTGGCCGCGGAATCGCATTTCCGGGCCAGGGTTTTGTGGACCCTTTGTCTCCACCCCCAGAGTCGGTACTCTACCGATGCCTGGATGCAGATCGCTGCCTGGGATAACTGTAGTGGGCTCACAGCTCACGAAGCTACTATGATCAAGTCCCTGGGATATCAGAGGCATGATTGCGTTGTTCGATACAATGTTATGTGTGTCTCGCAAAACTGTGACCACGGTCAGCAGTTGGAGCTCACCAGCTCGGTTGCCGATGGCCCAATCTAAAGATAGCATGTTATGGCTGAGTGACCTCGTCCAAGTCAACTACAAGCTAATAAGGTACGTTGTTTCATGCCAACCACTGTCGAACTCAAACCAACGCCCGAGCATACTAGGGAGCGAGCAACGAGCCGTACAGAAATCGTTCAGCACTGCCCTGAACTCGCCAACCTTGGCAGAGCCAACATGTCTGCAACATATCCACTCTCGATTCTCCCCAGCCTACCATCCCATATCGACGGCTAAGAGCCATAAGAACGCGAAACTGCCTTTGTCGTCCGGTGCGACAGTCGCCTGAGACATCTGCAGAAGTACGATGCCCAGCCAGCCGCGCACCGATATCCTCCCGGCAATGATAGGGGGAATTGTTCGAGAAGTCAACAGCCGATTGATTCTCTTGATACTGATTGCGAGGGGGTATATTTCGGTGGTAGGGAAGGCCTCATGTGGTAGCGATGAGGGGGTGTTGAAGGTGATCGTGGCGATCATTGGGCGATGGCCCTCGTTGGGGACCTGAGGTCGAAGGTTGGGCGGTTCGAGCATCTGACGGGCTTTGCCCTCTGAGATTGTGTCTTGGAATCAGAAACAGTTGGGATCCTGTTGTGCTAGAGAAGGAAGTCAGCACTTTGACACGCGAGAGACCGTCGATGGAGATGGTGGCCTACGGTCGTCGGTGAGAACGTAGATAAGTCTGCAGTAGCAAGCTCGTCCATAGCACATAACGTAATTCAGAATGTACGATAGCAGAGTGTCGAGAACATTAGAATGAAATCACCAATGAAAGCTCCACCTTTGCCTTTTTACAGATGCGCATCAAAGGCGAAGCGCAGTCAGCTTCCCCAACGTGATACGGGTCTTGTTCGAGTCTTTGATTCTTGCAACAAACTTTGTCGTGTCGCTCAATGTACATTTCTTTCTATGCAGTAATGTGGTGATAAGCTGCAGAATGAGCCAGAGGACTTAGCATAATTGTGTCGAAGACTCACTTGCGAGTGCGCAAGGCATGGTGATTATCGATGGATCCTGAGGATCCGCCCCTTGGTGAGATTGAGCCGTCAACCGAACCGGACAACAAGCTCCAAAGTAAACATCTTCGATGCCGATGGCTTGCAATTTAGATGAAGCGTTGACATTCCCACCACTATCTCAGAAGCAGGTGTTCGAGGCTGCTGCAGTCCCGATCAGGTCCAGGTTCGGTCCCAATCTACCATTCAATACAACCCAACATGCGATGCGAAATAGTCATATCTAGCCCCCCTCTTAGATATCTGAAGGATTTTCTTGTTTTGTATTCACTGGATCAACGTTGATGAAATTGTTGCCTGGCTCATGTGACCTGCCCTGCATTTCCCTTGGTAGTCTTGACTCTACTCGTGCTGACCAAACCTGCAGTGACCAACCCAGACTTCTTCTTTCTCCCTCTTCCTTGGACTCTGTAAACATCTTCAGTTGACTATTCTTCCACCATTTCCATCCTTTCCTTCCTCCCCGCATATCCTCCACATGTCATCCACCGACGACGCGTGCATCATTACCCCCGAGATGGCCGCCGACGAGGACCTGAAAGCGGGGCACTTCCAGACGCTGACGATCGAATCCCCCCACCGCATCATCATCACCGACACGCTGTACGGCACGCACGAGATCACCGAGCCCGTCCTGCTCGACCTCCTGCAGAGCCCGGACCTGCAACGTCTGATCGGCATCTGCCAGCATGGCGTCACCGGCCACCTGGGCTTACTCCCGGGCGCCGTCAAGATCACGCGCTTCGAGCACTCCGTCGGCGCCTGCCTGCTCGTGCGGACCCAGGGCGCCACGCTGGAAGAGCAGGTGGCCGCGCTCCTCCACGACATCAGCCACACGGTGCTCAGCCACGTCGTCGACTGGGCGCTGTCCAACCCCCAGGAGGAGAGCTTCCACGAAGTTCACAAGGCGCGCTACCTGCAGACGACGGGCATCCCGGCCATCCTGGCGCGGCACGGCATGCCGCTGACCGTGCTGCACGAGGAGCAGTACCCGCTGGTCGAGCTGCCGGCGCCGCATCTCTGCGCGGACCGCCTGGACTACGCGCTCCGCGACGGCCTCGCCTTCGGGAAGCTGACCCAGGACCGCGTGCGCGAGCTGCTGCGCTGTCTGCGCGCCTTCCCCTACCCGACCGCGCGCAACCGCATCCTGGTGCTGGAGCACCGCCGCGTCGCGCTCGGCTTCGCCCGCGCTTATCTCCAGATCGACCAGGAGGTGTGGTCCAACCCCGCCCACGCCGACATGTACAAGCGCACCGGCCGGTTGATCGGGGATCTGGTACGCCAGGGCAAGATGCCCGAGGAGGTGCTCTGGACGCTCTCGGATGAGGAGTTTTGGGCCCTGTTGCTGCGGCTGGCGGACGCGGAGGGGGCGGCGATGTTGAAGCACTTCGAGCGGGAGGGGCTGGCGGAGGAGCACGGTCTGCCTCTGCCCAGGAATGCGAAGATCAGGACGGTCGATCCCGACGTCTGGGAGAATGAGTACATCCCCGCGCCTCTGTCGCAGTTGAGTCCCGAGTGGGCGGCGGAGCGTCAGGCCTACATTGCTCGTCGCGAGGCGACCCGCGCGTTGGACTAGGTGGCAGGGTTGAAATTTGGAAAGACTAGACTGGATGCTTCAGGATGAACTACGCGATTATGTGGCGATCTACAGACGAAATGGCTTATCTTCCCTTGTATCTATTTTGCACCGTGCTTGGGCATACACATTGGCGCTACAGCAAAGCGGGTTGGCAGAGACGGGGCTTTTCGTGGAATGAGATAACAGCAACCAGCTGCATACTAAGTTATTGAGCACATGAACAAGATCCGTAGTCTCCCTTCGAAGAGAAGGAGTTGAGAATTATAGACTCGCAACCCAGCGTTGAACTAACATCTCCAGCCGGACACAGACACCGTCTGGACCCTAGCCATACCGCGCATCTTTGGGCTCGTCATCGAACCAAACCGGCGGCACCCCATAGTTGACGACCGTACTCTTGAGCTTGGTGTAGCTCTCATAGGCGGCCAGGCCATTCTCCTTGCCAATGCCGCTCTCCTTGAACCCACCCCAGGGCGACGAAGGGTCATTCAGATGATGACCGTTGATCCAGACAATGCCGGCCTCGATCTGGTCCGCCACGCGATGCGCCTGCTTGAAGTCATTCGTCCAGACCGACGCCCCCAGCGCAAAGGCGGTACTATTAGCGATGCGCACGATCTCCTCCTCCGACTCGCACTTGAGCAGCGCGATCACGGGCCCAAAGACCTCATTACACGCCAGATCCGAATCCGCATGGGTTTCGATCACCGTGGGCTCGAAATAGAACCCTGTCCTGCTCGAAACACGACCACCACCACAGAGAATCTTCCCCCCCTCCTGCACCGCCCTCTCCACAAACGCCGCACATCTCTCCACCGCCGCCCGTGAAATCACCGGCCCAATCTGCGTCGCCTCGTCCGTGGGATCGCCCACCCGCAACGCGCGCACCCTCCGCCTCAACACCTCCCTGAACTCCTCATAAACCCCCCGATGCACCAACAGCCGACTTCCCGTGACACACGTCTGCCCACTGGCAATGAAACCCGCAAACAAGGCGGCCCGCACCGCCGTGTCGACCTCGAGGCTATCGAACAGACACACGGGCGCCTTGCCGCCGAGCTCGGCCGTAACCGGCACCAGATTCCGGGCCGCGACGGCCGCGACGGCACGATACGTCGCCATGCCCCCGGTCAGATCGATCTTGGCCAGCCGGGGATGCTGGCACAGGAACCTGCCCGTGTGCGCGCCGTAGCCGCTGACGATCTGGAGCACCCCGTCCGGCAGGCCGGCCGCCTGGAAGAGCGGGCCCATGCGCAGCACGGACAGCGGCGCCAGCTCCGACGCCTTGACCACGACGGTGTTCCCCGCCGCCAGCGCCGCCCCGAGCTTCTTCATCGCGATCAGCAGCGGATGGTTGTAGGGCGTGATCAGCGCGACCACGCCGAGCGGCTGCCGCGTCAGCGTGTTCGTCACCGACGGGCCCTTGAACGGCGGCACCGACCCCTCGTGCACCCGCGCCAGCGACCCGAAGTACTCCAGCCACTCGGGGACCCGCGCGAGCTGCGTGCGCATCTCCCGGATCGGCCGGCCGGTTTGCGCCGTTTCGAGGGCGATCAGGTCCGGGAGCTGCGTGCGCAGGAGCCGGGCGGCCGTGGTGAGGACCGTGAAGCGTGTGGTGGGGTCGGCGCGCGACCAGGTGCCGCTCTGGAAGGTGGTGAGGGAGTCTTCGATGATGCTGTCGATGGTGGTCTCGGGCGTGGCGTCGATGGTTGCGAGCGGGGTGGAGGTTGCCGGGTTGAGGACCGTGATGCGTTCGGGGGTGGCGGCGGCGTGCGCCCCGTTGATCCAGTTGGATACGTGGGGGAGTTGGTCGGTCATTGTAGGTAGGGGGTGTGTGTTTGGTGGGCTGGTGGGAGAGGCGTAGTGGTGGTAGAAGGAGGGGGTTTGTTGTTATATGGGGTTGACTTGAGCATCTCCTAGGTAGTATTGGCATCTGTACAGCAAGCAGTGCATACTCGACTGCATCTACCCCGCACACGATAAGCACCCCCCATCTTATCATCCCATATCTTCCCTCAAGCACGGAGTATCGCTGGCTCTGCGATATCTTATCTATCTACTTGAAGTCTGTCTCAAACGCATCTGGATTGCCAATTCCCATGGTACAGTAAATTACTTGGTAGGTTGTTGTTTCTCCGCCAGGGAAACAACTTCGCTAATCTCCGCCCCTACAACTCTCCACCTTGCTAGGAACAAGCTGGCCATGAATCTGATTTGCGAATGCTAGACTCTGCAAAGACAGAAGCTTTTGTGCCTGCAATGCGAATCTCGTCTCTTGTTGCAATACACAACCATTCGACCCCAGTTCCTCTCGGCAACTCGTGCCGTGTGATCGGACGCTGGCCCGGGCCATTGCCGAGATCGAGTCATACTTAATCCCCCTCTCTTAACCCCTCGAGCGTTAGACAACATTCGACACGAAACATTCCAGCAGGATCCACGGCACATGAGTAAGAATGGCAGCATCAAGCCCAGACAGAAGCGCGTTCACCTCCCAGGACTCCGTCGCACACCTCTGGCGCGACCTCGGCCTCCCCGAAGCGAGTCTGGCGTCGCTCGACATCATCGACCCCGAGAAACCAGGTCTCCCATCCTCCTTCAAGGTGGGCCATCTCGCGCAGGCGTCCATCGCCCTTGCGACCTTGCTCGCCGCGCAGATCCACAGCCTGCGAAGCCACAACTACAACCACAACCACAACCACAACCACAACCTCGCCCCACGACCACCCACAGTGACCGTCCCGTTCCGCCACGCCTGTGTGGAATTCAACTCCTGGCGACTCTACACGATCGACGGCGAGCCGGTCCAATTCCCCCCAACCAGCCCGGTGGGCGGTCTACACAGAACGTCCGACGGCTACGTGCGCGTGCATGACGGGTTCCCGAACCACCGGGACGGAGCCAAGGCGCTCCTCGGCTGCGCGCCGGATGTGACGATGGATCGGGAGGCCGTCGCGGCGAAGGTGGCCGCGTGGCGGTGCGTGGACTTGGAGCAGACGGGGGTCGAGACCGGGCTCGCCATCGCTGCGTTGCGGAGCTTCGCGCAGTGGGATGTGCTTCCCCAGGCCCGTGCCATTGCGGATACGCCGATCCGGCTACGCAAGATCGGCGACGGCGCGTCAACGGGGCCGGGGCTGCCAGACTGCCTGGGGGCTGGCGGCGCGGATAAGTGCCTGCGCGGGCTGCGGGTGCTGGAGATGTCTCGCGTGATTGCGGCGCCCTTGTCCGGCAAGACGCTCGCCGCCCACGGCGCCGATGTCCTGTGGGTGACGAGCCCCAATCTTCCGGATTTGCCGGACCTGGATCGCGAGATGGGCCGTGGGAAGAGGACTATTCAGCTGGATCTGCAGGATGAAGAGGATGAAGCGGAGCTGTTCAGGCTCCTGGACGAGGCGCACGTGTTCATCCAGGGTTACAGGCCGGGGAGTCTGGCGGCGCGCAGGCTGTCCCCGGAGGCGATCGCGCGAAGATGCGCCGGTCGCGGGATCATCTGTGCGAATCTGTCGGCGTATGGTCCGGACGGGCCGTGGGCTGGCCGTCGCGGATTCGACTCCCTGGTCCAGACGTGCTCGGGGCTGAATGTGTCCGAGGCCGAGCACTTTGGTGCTGGCGAGGCGGCCCGTCCGCTGCCGTGTCAGGCATTGGATTATGCGGGAGGCTTTTTCCTCGCCGCCGGGGTCATGGCGGCGCTGTACAAGCAGGCGACGGAGGGCGGATCGTGGCAGGTGGATGTCTCCCTGGCCGGGGCGATGAAGTACTTGCGGTCGCTGGGACAATACGAGGGCCGAAGCGGATTCGACGCGCCCGATTATTTCCGTCCGGAGGATGTGCCTTCGAAGTACATGGAGACGCATATGACGGGGTTCGGCAGGATGACCTCGGTGCGACATTCAGGGTCAATCCAGGGGGTGGAAGTAGGATGGGAGATCATGCCGAAGCCATTGGGCGCTGACGAGAAGCGATGGTTATAAGCTGCTCTAGGCCATCAGTGGTCAAGTGGCAAGTGGCAAGTGTCAAGTGTCAAGTGTCGACCTCGTGTGTATTCTTGGGTGCAGTTACACACACATCGCATCTGTGCATCTCTTCCCAATACCACCTTGCTCCTTCCCCTGGCGTGATAAAGACGCCTGACAGTTTTTGCTGGAATGTTTGTTTCCCCTCTGTATGACCTCATGCTGCACGGTGCATACACCCCCTCCTTCAGTCCAGGACTCAACTTGCTTTTTTTCCCTCGTCTCGAATTGCTTTGTCCACGTATTCGTACCTCCGTTGAGTCATGCGGGGTAAGACAGTTGCTTCGTTTTCAATTGACGATGTCCCCTCTCTTTGTTCTTCTTCTCGGACACCACCATAAACCCCCCTTCACAAGCTGTGCCACCTCCCCACCACCATGAAGGTGATCATCATCGGCGCCGAAGTAGACGGACTCATCTGTGCGATCGCTTGCAAGCGGGAGCAATTGAACGTGATTGTTCTCGAGCAACATGCTGAGATTGAGGTGAGTGGAACCGACGGGGGCGTGGCAGGGTATTTTTGTTTGCTGATTTCCGCTCTCGCCTGCAGGTCAATGCCGGTATCCAGATCCCTCCCAACGGAGCCCGAGTCCTGCATCATCTGGATCTTCTGGAAGCTGTGACTCGCAAAGGGACTAGTACAGAATATCTGGATTTAAGACGCTTTCACGATGGGGCGTTGATTCGGTCGATGCCGTGGGGAGAACCGGTTCGCCGGGCTTACGGAGGACCCTGGCTGTATGTCCTGTACTTCCATCCCCTGGCCAAGGCCCATCTGAGACAAACCAACTCAAGCTAGTACTGCAAGACAGTAATATCACTCGGGCGGACCTTCTCGACATACTACTTGACAAAGCGCGACAATTAGAGATAGACATCCGACCTCATGCCATCGTGGAGGAGATTCATTGCGGCACCGCCGAGGTGGTTTTGAAGGACGGAGCTCGCATTCAAGGAGATGTGGTGATTGGAGCCGATGGTTTGTCTCTCCCTATTGATGCTCTAAACGGACAAAGAGAACCTCGTGCAATGCTGAAAATGGCGACCACGGGAAAACAGGCATCTTCTCCAGAACTCGAGACACGGTCTTGAACCATCCAAGCCCGCCCAGCCCAGCCAGCGACATCGCCTACCAAGCAACCATCTCGCGATCGGCGCTGAAAGCCATCGATGACGGCCAACTCGACGAGCTCTGCACCAAGAACAAGATCACCACCTGGTTAGGTTCCGCGCAGCACACCGTCATCTTCCCCGTCCGGCAGGGAGAAGAGTATATGCTTGTGACCTACCACGCATACAGCACTCCTCCAGCAGAAGCAGCCGGTCTCACCCAGATACAAGCACTGCATCAAGGCTGGGACCATCGGTAAAAGCCTCTCTTCAGCCCCCAACATCCCCCCTGATCCAACTCCTTACCTAACAATCCCAACTTTAGACTCCCAACCATCCTCGCCCACGCGACCTTCGCCTCTCAAACCACCCACCACACCCTCCGCGACCTTCCCACCTGGCGCAATTCCCGAACCCTCCTCCTCGGCACCGCCAGCCGCATCATCCCCCCCTACCAAGCCCAAGACCTGGCCGCTACCCTCGAAGACGCCGCCGTGCTCAGCACGCTCCTCGGCCTCCTGAACCACCACAGCCCCGCACCCGACCAACTCCCGCGCCTGCTCCCGGAGATCCTCGCCCTCCACGAGGCCCTCCGCAGACCGGCCGCCACCAAGGCCGTCCAGGCCGGCCTCCTCAGCCGCCGCGTCCTCCAGGTCGGCAACCCGGTGGGCCAGGTGCTCCGCAACTGGTTCCTGGGCGGGGCGGGCATCACGCGGGACACGGACGCCGGGTGGTTGAAGCTGGTCTCGGCGCAGCAGGAGGCCACGCTGGGAGGGGGAGGGGGAGGGGGAGGGGGCAGGGGCAGTCTCCTCGACGAGACGAGGGCGCGGCTCGAGGCGTGGAGGAAGGAGCGGCTGCCGCTGCTGGCGGCTGAGGAGTCGAGGGAGCGGTCGTCGGGAGGTTACGGCATTGGACGGAAGCGGTTGCGGTGTTGGACGTATTGACTGGCTTGCCACGGGACTGTGTATATGATGTTTAGTGATCCCTGGTTTCGAGTAGGGATGTGCAATGGTGGTTGCCTGCGTCTGTTTTATTTTTTTCTTGTTGTGTTTCGTCTAAATTTGGATTCTCAATACAATACTTACTGCTAGGGAATGGATCCCCTTTCTCTCATCGTAAGCGTAGGATGTAACTTACTGTAGAGATTATTATCGCTTCCCAGCAGATCTACCTCAAGTCACGACACGAGTGGAAGTCCATACAACTGACTCCTCGAATGCTCCCAGACTTCTCCCACCCACCAACCTACCTACCTACCTTTACCCCACCGAATCCACCAACCCCCCTGAAATCCACTCCTACCTTAAAGAAGACACCCCATCGCCAAGAAAAGGCCCGAGAAGAATAAACACAAACGTACAGAGCAGTGCAGTCCAGGTCCTTATAAACCTGGAGTGTGTCTTCCGTAGTACAGTTACTAGCCGAGGCACGGAGTATGAGTATTGAACCCTTCTCTTCTCCACTCGGATCCATCATCCCTCCCCTTTCCCCACAATCTCCAGGCTACTGCCCCACTCGCCTGCAGAACCGAATCTGATGGACATGGACATGGTCATGAGGTCTTGACTAGTCCGCCCGCGTTCGCGGAATGCAGGGAGTTACGCTCCCATCAGGTTATGCGCCCTCGCGCACGTTGAGGCTTGAGATTGATTGTTTTGACCGCTACGGATATCGTTTCAATGGCGTTGGTTCGTTACGTCTACCAGACGTGAATAACCACTCTAGAGCCGATTCCCCTTGTAGAAAACACCACGACGCGCGAGAGAAAATGTCGCCAGCAATCGAGATGCCCGGCCACCACCACCCACAACACGATGCTGTTGAGACTGCTGAAGACATGGTATGATGATAGAGGAAGAGGGAGGGAGAGAGGACGGAGAGGGAGGAAAAGGTCCACGGTAAAGCCACCGCTTTCCAAGTAAGGAAAGCGCACCCTCATCCTCGTCACTGCCTCGTCAGGACTAGCCAGATGTGTTCGTTCCACTAAGACCCTGACTGAGGATGAAGATTCGGCGTGGCTTTGGGGGCTATTAGGTAGTGTTTTTGCGAGGCGGCGGCGGCTGCTGCTGCTGCTGCTGTTGCTGCTGCATTGTGGTGAGCCCAGCTAACTGTGATTGGTTCCGGAGTACAGGTATGACTTTTGAGATTAAACGTTTCGAGTGACCATAATATGTATAAGGGCACCGCGCAACTGGTCATGCCTTTGTACAATTTACAACGTAGCTTAAACCTAGACAAGGACATTATCAAAAAAATCTAAGGAAGAGAAAGAGCGCCGTGGGAGGTGTATTGGCTGCAGGTAGAATAAATCACAAAAGTGCAAAACCAATGCCATGCACGACTGCCAACAACGAGCAAGGGAAATGGGAAGGAAGGGTGATGACAGGAAAGTAAAGAGAATCAAGAGAAGGGTCCTGGGTCGGCCATCGGACCCGACGAAACAGTAGGTACAACGACGCTGACAACCATTGCAACATGCGACAGACAACCGTACACGACAATCACCCACATCTCAGCCACATTGATCATCCCCGCGCAATCAATCTTCCTGGTAGGAAATCTTGCGCATCTCTCCCAGGCGTTGGCGGGCGCGAGCAAGACTGTTCTCCAGCTGAAGAATTTCGACCTGGAATCCCAAAAAGAGTCAGCTTTCTGTACCCTAGAACCCTAGAAAGAAGTCTGGATGAAGAGCTTACCTGTTGCTCCATCTCCCGCACCTTGAACTCATGGGAGCCGAGCTTGCTGTAGTCGACCGCTTCGTTGTCTTCCTGGTTCTTCTCCTTGATGATACTCTGCACCTGCCGCACCAAAGCCCGGCACGCGGCGCCGACAGCCTTGCTAGCGCTCTCCAAACGGTCTTGGGTCTTGCTCATGAAGCTAGCCTTGACACGACTGGCCGCCACCAGCTGAGCCGTGCTAGCAGCCACGTCGTTACTGGCCACGATCAGCTGCTCAGGCGAGTTGCGACCGGAGATAACCCCATCGGCCGTCTCGATCAAAGTGTTGGTCGAGTTAGCGACGGCCTTGGCTGCCGAGATCAACCCCTCCGTCCAACGATTGTTCTTCTTATAGAATGCCGTGCGCGAAGAGCTACCACGACCCTCGCGGACAATCTCTTGCTGCGACTCAGTCGCCGCCTTGATCAACTCAGCGATGGCGTTGGTCACGGCAATAGCCGCTTCCAAGATAACGTCATTAATGCGAAGCTCGTACGTGGTGTAGCCATCACGGGGCTTCTTCTTGAGCTTCGCCAGGCGCTGCGCCGCAGCATCGATGGCATCAGCCGCCTTTAGAAGCTCCTGGTCGACAAGGTCGCCGAGGTCTCCATTCGTGGTGATTCTCGCGCTCTTGGGAGCGAAGACGTCGACCAACTTCGACAGAGCCTGCAAGTCTCTTTGCACCTCCAAATTGTTGTTGATCACCACGTCGGTCTTCTGCAAAGCCTCCAATCCCTCCAGACGGAACGACTGCAGGCCCCGGAAGAACCGTACTGTGGCTTGTGCAGACTTGCGGGCTGCGTTAAGCAGCTGATCGGCATTCTTGTCGTCTTTAGCGAGGCGAGTCAATCCCTTCGTGTTGCTGAGAACATCGGCAATTGAGCCGGAAAAGATCGACACGGTACGGATGATCTCCGCGTGCGTGCTATTAGGTCCGTCGGCGATGTAGTTGTTGAAGGCAGTGGAGAATTCGGTTGCCGACGCAGACGCCTTTTCGATCTGGGAAAGCACATAGGGAGGCGAGGCATTTTGGTTACCAGCCTGCATGGTAGAGTCCACTTCGTACAAAGCATCATCCACCCGCTGAACACCAGTCTGGAGAACGGAATCGATGATATCATTGATCTTGGCCACAGTGCCGTGCAAGACTTGATCAATCTGAGTATCAAGAGCTGTATCGACATCACCTTGGCTCTTTGAAAGGCACAGAGTTAGCCAAACACTTTCTTTCGTTTCCGCGGGCTGAACGTACCAGTTTCAACTCTTCGAGTTCCATGAGAGCCTGCTCCATTCCGGACTTGTACACCTCAATTTCCTCGTCCTTTTCGCGAAGCGCAAGCTCGTGGTCACCATCGCGTTCCGAGTTTCTGGAAGAGTACTCCTCCAGAGCACGAGTTTTTTTCTGTATGCGGTCACTTAGTGTACAGTTTCAAGTATGCCCTTTTGCAAAACGGAACTTACCCTGAGAGACTCCTCCAGGTCGGCCATCTCACGGTTGTATTTCGACAACAACGTGGAGATTTCAGTACCCTTTGAGCGCTCGGCGTTCTCTGCGCGCTCAATGGCCATTCGGAGCTCCCGCTTGAGTTTCTCTAGCTCCTCCTTGTTGTTGCCGGTCAAACGATCTCGGTCATGCAGTGCGCGATCTCTCTCGCGGATCATGTCGGCCAGCTCCAAGTTCTTGGTCTTGAGCTCACGTTCGAGCTTCTCCCGCCGCTCGATCGCCTCCTGGGCCGATGCAGCCTTGAGCTTGAGGCTCTTCGTGGTCTGCAACAAGTCCAGGTGCTCTTGGCGCAGTTGCGAGTAAAGCTTAGCTAGAGCCTCATACTTGGACCGCCAGGTGTTCACTTGCTCCTGCAGGGATCGGATTTGATCATCCTTAGAAGCATTTTGCAGGTTCAAATTCGCGGTTAACTGGTTCATCTGTTCCTCCAGGTCCTTGACTCGGCGATCATACTGTTGCAACATCAACTGATCGCGCTCATATTGAGCACGAGCATTCAAGTTCTCTTGCTCAAGCTCAGCCAGTCGACCTTGTGTTTGAGTCTGGTATTGATCGCGCAACAATTGCTCATGAGCCAGACGCTGTTGCTCCGCCTGGAGACGTTGTTGTTCCTCGAAATCCTGCTGCGCCTGCTGCTGCGCCAGGAGTTGTTGGCGCTGTTGTTCCTCCCACTGTTGTTGCAAGCGGCGCTGCTCCGCCTCATATTCCTCCTGCTGGCGCTTCGCTTCGGTGGTCCAGAAGTCGTTGATGGGTTCTGGATCTGCAGCCACTGGCTTGGGAGGTGGGGTGGGTTCGGGCTCGGGCTCTTTGGCTGGTCGTCTCGGAAGAGCGGGACGATCATCGTCTTCTGACAAGAGATTGGGCGGATCCTGCGGCAGCTTGGGAACGGTGATTAAACTGGTGAGGTACCGCAAATTAGAGCATTCGTAGTAGAACCGCACGAGGCGGTAGTGTTGGGCGTCATATCGGCCACGGAGAGGCTCCAAGGCTTCGTGGTCACCAGTCGCTAAACGGGCATCTGTTAGTCTCCATGGATCCGCAGTTGCAGGGGAGGTAGTATCTACTTGTGTGCATAGCCCTTAGCATGCTGGTAATGAACTTGTAAATGCCGTAGCTCTCCTGCACCAGCGGAACCAACGCAGAGATCCGGCATTCATTGTTTGTGCCCGACTGGAAATGCGAGAAAATGAGTTTCTGGAAGGCATCGATCTGGTCCTGAAGAGTCATGAGGTCGCTAATAGTTTCGTAGCTATCATGATGTCAGCCAAGTTTGGTGCTAGCGTCATGATTCGCATACCCCTCATTAGGATCATTGATCGTCTTCAGACTGATGTACTCCTCGTACTCGAAGAGGCCTGCGAAGATTTAGTATGCATCCAAGAGCCTGAGACCGGTATCCGCACCATTGAACTCGGGGTGGTTTCGGTGGAAGGCAAGCTTCGACTCGAGGAAGTAGACATACTCCCGGATCAGGGGTCCGTATCCTAGAGCATCACGGTGGATAGTCAGTACTGAGCTCTAACGGCTTGTAACATTTATCGACAGTTCAGATGGCCACCCACCTCGAAGACCCTCGCCCCCGACACCTCGCATGAGGCTGTCAATCCAGTTGGCATGTTGTTGCGCTTCACGAATCACTATCGGGTGGCCTTCTTGCAGCACCTTATGGATCGTGATAAGCGCTTTGAAGGTTTGCACCTCGTCGGCAAGGACCGGCTGGCTGTGACGTAGAGACAGCTTGGTTAGCCGTCACCATCATCGCAAATGAGCATTGTGAAGAGCGAAGCTACAACATACACCTTCATACCAGCCCAGAAGGCCGCAGAGGATTTATGGTCCCATGTATAGACGATGCAGCTCCGAACATGTTTCCCTGGGCGAGCATTAGCGACGGACGGTCAGACGCGGATGCAGTGCGGAGCGGTGCTTCGGAGGTCGAAAGGGTGGTGATGAGATCAATGCGTACGTTTCGGTGCGGTTTCCTCTGCAATTGAAATCTGATCAGTCACAAGAAGCTAGAAGGCCATCGTTAGATTGAGCTACACTCGACTTACCGATGCTGGTAGCTTTGCGAATGTTGATGGCCAAATCAGCCTCAGTGCTAGACACATCATGTTAGTCGGTCTTCAACCCTTCCGAGCTTCCGCGCATATCTGGTAGAGCATAATAGATGACACGTACCGACTCATCTTGACGGTGCAGAGCTCTTGCTCTTGGGGGTGGTAGAGAATCAGGGGATCAGGGGACGGGGAAATGCGGCGGGAGCCGGTGGGCCCGAGTGCGCAACTTAATCAATCAGTGGAATGAAATCACCGGTGCGCTCAACGGAGGAAAAGGGGGAGGACGATAGAAAATAATCAAAAGATTGGGAGAATGTGACAGCCGACCGGCACTGAAGGGAAAAGAATGTAAAGAGGAAATTGGGGAAAGAGGGGACAGATAAACAGATAGACCGACAGCGATAGGAGAGTGGGAGGAAGTGAGGGAGTGAGTGAGTGAGCGAGCGAGTGCAGTGTGGGTTGGGTGAGGAAATGACGTTCTGAAGGTTGATTGACGGCTGCGGCCTATCCTTGGCGCTACCGCCGTGTCAACTGGGCATGAATACTGTACAGTACGACTCAAAGTATACGGGGCAACGTAAGAATGCTCAAGGCAGCCACAATACTTGCATCCAAAAGCCATTCAACAGACAAGAAAAGGATGGAAGACCTACTTCACTTTCTATATTTCATCAGTCCGAGACTACCTCAGTAGAACTAATCTGATTCGAATTACACCCAAACAATCCACAACGCCTCCTGTTGCCTTGCACCTTGCGCGCTCAAGAACCAGCCGAGAAAGAAATGCAGCAAGTGATATAATTTAAGTCAGATGTAGTGGTAGTCTGGCTGCCAGCTGAAACTACTTGAGTAACCACTGCGATCCACTATCCCCTCCTCATCATCATGGGTCTATGCGAGACGTCCATGGGGAACGCACAGCGCTCTGCATATATGACCACCAACAAGCACAGGCACCATAAGATGCACAATGACTTGCAATTGTCGGTTCATTCTCTCAAGGAATGATCCCGTCTGTGGCTGATAACCATTCCATTCCATGTTTTCCGGAGTCGGGATTGACCACTGAGGCTACCGTCGGTGGTTTTGGCTCGGATGCCCCCCCATCTGAGGCCGCTTCCACGAGACTACTGTGATCCTGGGTTTCATCTGACAGAGAATGTAAGGATGCATCAGCTTCCTTCGGTGTTGTTGCCAATGTCCCCTCCGGGGTCATGTCAACAACCGGGCTGTTGGGACCTGAATCATATGGCGCTTCAACCACCAATAGTTCACTGGGACGGCTACTGCTGTCATCGGGATGATAGACAGGTTTTCGTCGGGGCGGCAAAGGGGGTTTTGGAACAGGTCGGTGGTTCTCTTTCTCCGGCTTATGCTCGGAGAACGGTGCGTGGCTAACCGGCTTGCGTTTGGGGACAACCGTCGAACTTCCCGTTCGTCTGTAGCTGACCTTGTCAGGTCGCGGCAGCGGTGTGCCTGGAGGTGGGAGGGGATGACCACGCCCAATCGGCTGCTCCGGTGTGCCAGCAGGACGGGAGGCATCCTGACCGGAGCTGGAATCCCCCTTGCCAAACACGTTCCATCCCCATTTCTTGGCCACGGACGTTGCCGTGTTGAAGGTCAGAGAGGCTTGTGACTTGACATCGGAGTTTGTTGCAGATGTAAGAGATCGAGTCAATGTCTCCATCGTGCTCCGCCGTCGCGATTTATTGCTGTTCAAGGATGTGGTGGAAGCATTCGTCATGCTGTCTACGTTCATCGACGACTCACTACCGTGATGAATCGAAGGGGGTCGTGTGGGCAAATCGCCATAAGACTCTCGAGAGCTGTCGAATGACTCAACAATGGAAGGCTCGCGACTCTGGGAAGCACTTGTGGGAACGAGGTGACTATCGATGGGAGGTGAAGTGCCAGGTGTCCTTTCTGGTGAGCTAGGCGGGGAACGGGTGGATATCTCGTTCATCGTGCTGGTTGCATTAATCTTTTCCTCCCCCTTGGATTCGGATGAGGCTCGGTCGAAACCGACATGATCGGCAGTCACCACGGGGTCCGCAGCGTTGGAGAAGGTCTGGGAACGGATGACTCTTGGAGGCGAGGTACCCAATTTCTCCACAGCAGAAGACAGGGCACTTGTGCTACTCTTTTCGGAGTCCCCAATAGAGGCCTTCGAGGCCTTGCGGGCCTTCAAGGTCGCTGTGCCCGACTCTCCAAGCGCAGGTGCACTCATCGTGCGTTCGTCCTTCATCTTCAAGATCTCCACGGACTGATCTGGGACACCCCCAGGCATCGGAGGCTGCGCCTCAGATTCGTCCGGGATATCTGCCTTCTCGTCAGGTTTCGGGATATCTCTCTGCCAGACTCCACCACGGAAACGCTGAGGCTGAGTATCCAGGAATGGTATATCATCCCAGAATGGCAGAACACAACTCTCCGCGACCACTTCACGGATTCGGCTTTCAATAGCACGTAGGACGATACCAAGCGTGATCTGCTTGGAGCTCACGATCGGTTCGATATTCATCTCCATGTTGGGCATTGTCTCAAATGATATCCAGATCCGGTTACTCGGAGGCGGTTTGAACTTGATGAGCAAATGCCCCTCGAGTTTCTTCAGGACAACAGCTAGGACAATATCAACTTCCCGGGCCTTGAAACGAGGACCCAGATCGATACGGACGGTAGCCGAGATCTGAACACGAAAATTGCCGGTATACTGCACGTCCGTCTCCACGCAACAGGTACCATCGACAGTCAAATCCTTGAGCCTGGGATTGATTATGAAGGGAGCCCCTTCCCCCATGTCGATCGTTTGTAGACCGATCTTGCTGATGAAATTCGGCTTGTTGACGCGAGATATCTTCTTGGTGATCTTTTTCCTGATGAAATCCTCCATCTCCGGCGTCTTGTACATTGCCAGAAACAACCGACCTAGGACGGCGTTGATCCAGCGGGTTTGCAGCTGTTCCTCGGAGGAATGAAGTCGCTGCACAAGCGTCACAATGTGCTTGGTATCAAAGGCCTGGTGTTTCGGAGGGCTATCCGCGGAGTTCCACAGCCTGGACTGGTTCTGGAGCATGGCGAAGTAGAAGTCCTCCTTCTCCGACAGGTTCTCCGAGAACAGAAAGAACGGTGGCGTGGGGCCTCCGAGGTCTCCCAACGACTCCAAACGTCGTGACAGGCAGATAGCGTTCCTTTTGAGCCATAGCTCTCCTTCCGGAATTTCTCCCTCTCCGCCATGGATGCTCACGTCGTGGTGGGCGAGGGAAATGACGTATCGTACTTCCACTTGGTTCGCGTTATCGTAGAGCATCAAGTGCCCATGTCTAGCACATACGGACGGTCAGGATCAATCCTCGCAGAACTGCGACCAAAGGAGCGACACGCAGCATGACCTACCGAAGCACGATGTAGAACACATTGCGCGCCCGCTTTCCGTTCTTTGTAACATTTTTGGTCGGTTCAATAGTCGGCGTCTGCTTGCGATCGAATAAACTTCTATACATGGCTTGGTAGACACTGGGGCTCTCCGCGGCGATCACCTCACCCGCCGGGGTGGTTCTTTCCGGAGGTTTCCCATTGACTCCACCGGGAACATATTCACGACAGACTGCGAAATATCCGGCGGCCACGTCCGAGTCATGCGTACGGTGGAACTTCTCGGCCAGCTCATCGGTCCCGGACTTTAAGCTGTACTGATCATCGTTATCGCGTTGCAGGGAGTCGTGCGCGGGTTGACGGTTTAGCTGAGAGGGCGGGGATGATGCAGTCAGATAGGCATAGAGGAGGAATAGCGATATGACGAGAGGGATAAACGTGAGTCCACCAAGGACATAAACGAAGAGAAGGTTGCCGAATGAACTCATTGGGGAGCTGAATGGATTAAAGGACCGGCAATGAAAGCTCCATCATCATGGGGTAAAGTGACACCAAAGGGACCAAGTGGCAGCAGAGACCGAGAGGATTAGACCAGCCCCTGTGAGTGAGACCAGCTCCAAAGAGAACAGAACACGAGGGAGTTAAGGGGTGGGGTGGGGAGGTGGGGAGAGGAGAGGAGAGGAGAGGAGAGGAGAGGAGAGGAGAGGAGAGATGAGGCGAGGGAAAGGAAGAGAGGACAGGTGTATCACCTCTTCAGTCGGTGGTGGTGTTTTCCTTTGGGGGAGAGAGAGGGCGGAGAGGAGAATAGAGGAGCTGGAGGGAAGAAGAGTTATGTGGTTCCAAGTTCCAGCTCGTCACTGCACTGCAAGTACTAACTTAGGAAGTACGTTACCTAGGTAGTAGGTACAGCAGTTACGGAGGAGGACTGTACAGTGCTTCAGACACCAGCCTTGCCCTGGAAAAACCGTTAACTCCGCGCTTTCCGTCACGGCTCAGTGCTTTCTTTTTTGGCCTTGGTTGATCTGGTTTGCTTGTCTGGTAGCTAGCCTCAGGCATAGGCATGGATGATTGACGTCGATTCGATGACGGAACCCAGCGGCTGAGTGGGGAAAGTTCAAGCTGGGAACTTGGGAAGGGCTCAATTTACAGGCTACGTTCTAAGTCACTCTTAGGTACTCCGTACTCCGTACTCCGTAACTGGTTGGAAGAACGTTGCCCCGCCCCCAGCCCTGCCAACCGGTTAATCCCGTGATGAGTCTTGCAAGTTGCAACTCGCCAAACTGCCCACGTAGTTGTTGATCCCCCGCCCGGCCCTTCTATTCTTATATTCTCGTTATTGTCCTGTTGATCCAGCAGATCCAGCAGATCCAGCAGATCCAGCAGCGACTTCGACAATTATGTATCGTAAACAGTACAAGTCTACAATCTTAAGCAGCTGGACACGGTCGTATCACTGGTTTCTTGCTTTCTTCTTGTCTTTTTCTTTGTAATATCCCTACACGGACCCATACCTTCATGTGTCGCGGTTTGATGGTCCACTGGGTTGAACAACCCATACCACCATGGTCCGCTCCACCGGCCCATGTCAACTAGAAATGCATTATGCTAATTGATAAATACACATATGATAGAGACTAGCGAGGCTAGAAGCGATGTATCGAGGCCTAACTTACTAGTCACCCATCAATTATATAGGTCATCACACCGCTGTCAACTAAGATGGATTCCCTAACTATGCGGCGGATGTGGTTTGCTTGGCTTCTAGAATCCTTCCCATGCCCAAAAGATCAACTAGCCAGGGTTACAGTTACTGAGTACTAACTTACAGTGAGCCCCTGGTTGGAATGCAGGAGAATGTACCTGACATGAGCCCTGCAGCTGAAGCCAATGCGGCTATCCATCGACTCATCACACCACTTGGCTCTGTTTCCATGACCCAAAATTCAAGCTAAGTTTTACATCTTTGAAGCGAATATAGGTACAACACACACAAATGCTTCCAGAAATTCATCCCTGCCTTCCTGCCTGCATCCATCCATCCAAGGAGCCCAACCTGATCCGCTGACCGATTAACCGAGTGCGATCTACCCAAGCCCATTCCAGTTTAGCCCATGTGCTATATAGCCAACCAAGCTATACGATGGAAAGAGTTGCCAGATGATCCCCCAACACCAAGCTCGTGACAGTCAGATATGAACGATAAAGAGATAGTAGTACATGGGACATGTCGGCCTGCAAAAAGAAAAGGAAAGTGTCTAAGTTTATGAACAGAGGGAGAAAAGGAAGGCTGAAAGCGAAACAAAACGGCTGGGCATCCCGAGCTTGGTCTCTATGATAAGAACGCTTTGCAAAAGACGCCGATGCACACGGATCGTCCGTGTCGCTGGTTGGAACAATCTATTTCCGGCGGTTCATAGTCTTCTCGCACATCTGAATCAGACCAGCCTTGGCTTCGCTGTCAGGGAAGTCCGCGAGCGCGGCGATCGCCTTGTCGATATATTCCTGGGCCAGAACGCGGGTTTGTTCCACACCGCCAGCCTTTTGGACAAGTTCGCGAGCCTGTGAGTGTCAGTCAATGTTGCTGGATGCCCAATGGGCTGAAGGGATCTTATTTACCATCTGAACGTCACCGGCCTGGCTGAATTTACGGCCAACCAGCGGGCCTAATTCAGGAAACTGCTTCCACGCATACAATAGCGGGGCTGTGGCCAGGCCCAGCTCCAAGTCCGCACCGGCGGGCTTACCCAGCTCGGCCTCGGTGACCGTGTAATCCAACATATCGTCCACCAGCTGGAACGCCAGTCCCAGATTGCGCCCGTATTGGTAGGCGGATTCGACAACCGCAGGAACACTATTGCCCAGCACCGCGGTCGACCGGCAAGACTTACTGATCAGACTGCCGGTCTTGAGGTACGTCTTCTGCAGGTAATAGGAGAGGGTCTCGTCCGTGAAGACGGGCTTCTTCTCGTCCGCGGCTGTGTTCTTCAGCTGCATGAATTCGCCCTCCACGAGGTTGGTGATCACGGTCGACATCAGCTCGATGACCTCGGGGTCTCGCAGCCGGGCCAGAGCCACCGAGGCCCGACCCAGCATGAAGTCACCCGCCAGCACAGCCATCTTGTTTCCGAACTGCAAGTTAGCCGAGGTGAAGGAGCGGCGCGACACAGCATTATCGATGACATCGTCGTGCAGTAGAGATGCGGTATGAATCAACTCGGTGATCTCCGCGAGTCGGCGCTGTGTAGGGAGAATATTTTCATCGCCAGCAAAGTCGTAGGCCGCATCAGGGTTACTGCTGGAGGTCGCGGAGGACAGCGAAGGGGGGAGGTCTGGGTTGTTGTCGACCAAAATGGAGGAGGAGGTAATCGGATCATTGACCGTCGCGTTGTAGTCGACCGTCTGGGGTTTGCGTGGGCACAGCGCTGTCGCTTGTGACATGAGCAAAACAAGCAGCGGCCGCATGTGTTTGCCCTCGCTGCGCGTGTAGTATTTAGCCACCTTGTCCAGCGTCGGGTGGCCAGACCCAAGCAATTGACGAAGGTTCTTGGTCAGGAACTTGAGCTCCTTGCCGACCATGCGCAATGGGTCGACCGAAATGCCCGGCGGCGCCTTGGGGAGGCCTTTGAAAAGTGTCTGGGCCGCCGACACGGCCGCCCCGAATGGAGAGACATCTCGCCGGCGGGTGGGATGATATTTGCGGGTTTGCACTTGCGTCTGGAGAGAGAGGAGATCATTTCGGAGGCATTGCCAGCAAACTGTCGTTGTTGTCGACGGCGTCGTGATGCGAGACGATAGTACTAGCCCGGCGGCTGGGACTGTGCGAGCTTTCATGATGGAAAGAGAGGTGGAGAATCGAGGCGAGTACACCGAATCAGAATCTAAAAGACAGTCATACCCAAGGAGCAAACAACGATTGGAAACCGGTCCAGATCCGGCAATGACTGTTGGGGGGGGGGGGGGAAGAAAAGGTTGGGAATAATCAAATAGATTAACTGAAGCCGAAGAATTCGAGAGAGGGAATCGGGCGGTCACTGAGCTGGGCTTGCAGTGCCTGCAGTGGAACAGACCTCGGGCCGGATCGGGGTTCCGCCTGGCCCGTCACTCATCATCAATGGCTGGCCTCATACCTTCCCTGGTGCATACTGGTGCATACTGGTGCATACCTACCTACCAAAGCTCGACCTCCTTTGATAAGCAATGCCACATCTCTCACAAGGAAATTGGCTGGTCTAAGTCGGCTATGATGAAGATTACAAAACGAAGAGGCTCCCCCGGTTGCATCATCACCTCCAACACCTAACTCGGAAGTCAAAAGGAAAAGAATGGAACAGACGAGTAGGCGGGGGAAACAGCATCTACACCGCAAACAACATAGGAAAAATGATTCAATAGTAGATGAGAAACATGGAAGATCACGCCGGCAAAAGCTCAATCCTGCCGATTCCCCTCAAACACATCCCGGAACATTGAATTTGCAGATAAGAACACATGATTGTTGAAGGCTTCCCCGTCCAACCGGTCGGGGATCGGCAAAGAATTATGGAAGGAACGAAGCCAGAAACCTGCTGCATGTTATTGGCGCTCCATAAGATAATCCCTTAGATAGCATCAAAGTCGCCGCCGGCGTCTTCATCATCCATGTCTCCCTCTTGAATCTCCTTGGCCAACTCCCGCTCCCGCTCCCGTGCTTCCTGTGCACTCTTCAACTCCAATCGATGTTGGTTCATGGGGAAACGCATGGCCTAGAATTGAGATGGTGAGCACAAGTATGATTAGCAGGACGTGCGATTTGAACTCACCTTAACGCTCTCATCGTGAAGACTCAAGCAGGCTCTAATACGCTCGTGGAAGACCTCACCCGGCTCCCGAGTAGCATAGATGTCACCGACCTCCTTGCTCTTCATGAAGCCACGCTCATGGTCCAAACTGGCTTCGATCACCCCATCACGAATCGCCTTGGCCACGATGTACTCAGCCGACTCCTCGCTGTCCAGGCCAAGGCGAAGGCAGATGTCCCGAAGTGAGATGCGAGAGTAGGACAGTGACATCATGCGAATGCCCGTCTTGATCACGTTCTGTCTCAAACGCAGGATGAGGGTGTATGTACCATCCTTGCGGAAGGTTGCAGTGTAGGTATTTACAATGTTCAGGAATCCATCCAGATCACCGACGCTCACAGCCTGCACCAGTAGGAAGTACGGGTGCAGGGCACGCTCCAACGCAGGCTGACGGAAAATCGCCCGGTCGGGAATATCACCCATGAGCAGCTCGACGACAACGAGCAGCTTATGGGATGCCTGGTAGAAACCGCGTGCACTGTGGCTGGACGGAGACTTCCGGGTAGCGCCAATCAAATGCCCGTGGGCGTCCGTGTACTGCAGCTGAATGGCCCGGATACGGCCCAAATAGTACAGGTAGCGGGCAATCTGGTTGTTCGAGGCAGACGCGGGGAACCGGTTGTGCGAGATCAGCAAGTCCGCCTGCGAGATATGGGAGGTCGACAGGTAGTTCCGCAGAAGCAGGGTCATCACGGTCGCCTGGGTATCCACATCTTTGCGCAGGACAGCCGTTCGCAGCGCGTTGAGCAGAGGCTGGCGAATCGATGTGACAGATGCAGCGGGCGACGGAGGAAGGGGCGCAATCTGTTCGTAGAAGAGAGAATAGTAGAAATAGACTCGGGCCGCCAGAGAATCAAGAGTGCGGCGGTTGAGCGCCCGCAGCTGCTCGATCAGTTCTGTGGAGAACTTGGCGCCCTTCTGGAATTCCTTCTTGTCGTACAGATAGATCTGAACAAGAATGGAGAGATAAGTGTCGATCTCGGGCAGGATTTCCTTAGGGGTCGACTTAGTCTTCTCCGATTCGATGTCCATCTTGGAGCTGGCGACAGCACTGTCAAAAGCGCCAGTTTGATCGATGGCGCCCAACAGGAAAGAAGCAGTCAGGTTGGAGGACGGGTAGTTCTCGACGATGACTTCTGCCAGCACATCTGGTGTGATGTGCTTGCGCATGGACGATATCGAACGCAAAACGCGGAGAGTGAATCTGGGGTCGAAGTGGCTGACAGCTCGCTCAAGCAATGTGAAGTTGGACTTGATATCTAGAGTAGATCGCATAAGTGGTCGTCAAGGTATCACAACCCCTTGGACTTAAGAGTCTACTCACCTTGGAGAGCCTTGACCTTCGGGTCAACCTCTGACTTGGACTCCTCGGTGTCCGCACCTTCCATGGCGATGTCGCCTTCATTGTCCGGAGCTTTCTCGCCGGATAACCTCGAACCCTTGGTCGGGGGCACTACAACAGTCATCTTCTCGTCACCTTTCCGATCCTTACTGGCGGTGAATGAGGATGTAGGCCCACCTGCCGTATCCTCTCCCATCTCAACATCTTCCGAACCATTCATGCCGTTCTCCGTCGGGTCGGAGCCGTTGGTCCGCGGCTGGTCCCGCTGTTCACCCATTCCGGAATCTGCTGTGCTATTCGACGAAGCGGCTTTCGAGGCGGTGGTAGATTTGGCCTTGTTGGCAGCGGCGCGATTGGGCGCCGGTTGGTCCTTGTTGGAGCTGGTGTTCTGTGAAGTAGAGCGACCCTTCTCACCGTTAGCAGATGAAGAGGTATCCGACTTGCTGTTCGATCTCAGAGAGCGCCTCTCGGCCGGCATCCTTGGTGAACTGAGGGTCTTTTGGCTAGGAGGGGAGGGGGAGATAAAGCTTCGGCTTCAGCTTTCAAGCTCAAATGAGCAGTGAGGACCGCAGTACCAGAAGCAGAGGAAGGGGCAAGAGATGAAAGACCACCGGTGAGAGGGTGGGGGGAAAGCAAGGGTTGTGGGGTAAGAGACACACAGAGAAAAGTCAAAGATGCAAACAGAAGGCAAGATAGATCGCGGATGGTAGGTGAGTGAGTTGGAAGCAGATGGTTGATGAGGTGGTGATGTGATGTCAAGGCTGGCTGGCTCTGGGATGGACAGCGAGAGAAGCAGCCCAGGGCAGCTTAGTCAGGTTCGGTCTTACCGGTCGGGGGGGTCAGCTGGAGTGACAAGCTACCTAGCTTGCGCGTGCGCCTGGCGCCTGGTCAGTCAGTCCGGTTCAATTGAATACAGTACAGAGTCAATTGGCTCTGGAGGAATAGAGCTGTAGCCCAACTTACTGAGAAAGAATCCGGGAGTTTCCGGTGTCAACCTTTGAGGTGGGTTGGCTGGTTGCTTGGATTGTACAGTGAGTTCACGTTCGTCAGTACTCCGTAGTAACTTAGTAGTTGTAGGAGGAGAGTCGGGGAGAAATGGATAACCAGGTTAAGTTAGCTTGCATTGCCACTCTGGTGGCCTGGTATTTGAGGCAGAAACAGCTGGAAATCATCTTGGCATGTTTACGGAGTACCGCGAACAACAACAACCACCTTCATGAATGATTGATCTTATCGGAAAACACCGCCCGGGTTCTTGTTGTATATCCACCCATTTCTCAACTATTATCTTATCGTCGCTCAGTCTATGCTCAACATGTCGCTTCTTGAAAGCCACCTTGAGCAAATCATGCTCTCCTCAAATGCTATTGCAGAACTTCCGTGAGACCCCGACCCGGACAACCTCGTACAGTACCAGCTTGCTGATCCGCTGTCGTTCCAGCTTTCCACCTCCGCGAATGTTCACCAATGCTCTTTTGGGCTCTCATGACATCACCTCCCTAATTCGCGACACGGAAGCTCATGAACGGGCTTTATTCCAGACTGATCCCTCGGTAAAGCCAGTCAGCTCGGCGCAGCGACGAGTTACTCGCCGCGGCACGCAGTTCCCACAAGAAACAGAGAAGGAGTCTATGGCGAGTCGGATTTATTCGGCCAGGAACAACAAAAACCAGTCCGCTGTAGCCAGAGTGCTAGGCTCAGATATGATGGAGGAGATCAAGCGCTCCGCGGGACGGGGTGCGCGCGGGGAAGTCAACGTCGATGTCTTGCTTCGCGGCGCAGAGATTCTTTGCAATGTCTAGTAAGCTCCCCCTTCCTGCCCTCGTCTAATGATAACTGTCTGACTTAATGGGGTAGCCCGATCGCTGGCGCACACGAAAAGATCGCAAGTCTTCGCTATCGTCACCAATTGATCACGGACTCAATTATAGATCTGGAAGAGCGCGTGGCCCGCAACGCTGCCGAGCTGGAGCAGATGAGCCACTCCTACGGTGATGACTATGATGATTACGATACTGGAGAAACACTGCAATCTGAGGTGGCCGACGTCACAGATGCTGATCTGGCCCGGGAAATGGAGGAGATCCGAGAATTAGAGAGAAGAAAGCGAACGCTAGAAGATCGGGTCAATGGGATGGAACGGGATCTTGGTGGGTTGCTGGGCTGAAAACAACGCAGAACCCGATACTACCATCCATCATCTTGCACCCATTTCCAGCAAAACCAGTGCTGGCCTGATAGTTTTCATCTCAGTCAAATGCTGCTCTTGGCTCTCCTTCAACCGGTCCGACCGAATCAAGGTGTGGGCACATCCGAGCAAGCGCTGATGAGTTGAGCTACCATGCAGTAGCAAGAATGCGCCATGTTGTATTGCGCAGAAGTGGCATGGCTCATTTAGACCCTGGCACCACTTACTCTAGGGCTCTTTCTCGACTCCGGCGAACTACATCAGGCAGCTTGCGGTCGCCGAGGAAGTTATCCAGCCATACGTGAAGACACTCATTTCAGACTGAGATCAGCGAAGTTTCCTGCCTCGTTTTCTGAGAAGACTAAGAGATTGGTCGGGTCTCGTGGTCTTACCTGAAGTTGTCTCAGCCGTCTCTCATCTCCCCTTTCCCGACAACGGAGATGCAAGCTATATAATCTCATGCCGTGGAATATTGCATATTTGCTTGTTGCTCTTGGTGATTCGTGACCTCAATGCTTCGAGTAACCGCTACAATGAACCTTAATGAGGCATGTTCCGCCTCATCACCACTAAAATGTGTGCATTGCTGCCATAATGAAGTCACCAATAGATCAAGGAGTGATTTTTCCAGATAAAACTGTAGAATTCCAGTGTAACGCGATTGATAGTCATATCAATATCGTTCCAAGTTCCAGTTCAATATCACGACCGCCTGCCGGAAAGGAAGTCAGGGTATGCGAATGAATGAAGCCTGAGGCACACTCCGACCCGCCACAATCATCCCCGGCTTGTCTTCTTCTGACTTCTGCCTCTCCCGCTGCTCATTATCTTCCACCTCAACTGCTTATAGATCTCTCTTCAGCAACTGTCTCTGCTGCCAGCTGTTCACTCATCGTACTTTCATTTCCTCATTGCGCTCGTTTGGATCGTCGCCAACTCCATAGCCATCACAGCTATATCGGCACCCGAACGACGCGTGCCTCCCGCCGCACTTCTAGCCGGTTTTCTCGAACCGTTACATCCCCCGAGTCCATCTTTTCGACAAACGGCCTCATCACCACGCCTGCCTAGCTGGAGGGAAACAGTATACATAACCATGGATAATTCACAGGCTCAGGCGCAGGCTGCTCAAGCCCATGCGCAGGCTCAAGTTCAGGCGCAGGCGCAGGTGCAGGGCCCGGCAACTCAGCAGCAGCCCATGGTGCCGCAGCACTCGAATCTAATCCGAACGGATCAAGTTCAGAAACTCCCTCATTTGAATGATCAGCAAAAGGCACAGCATACTCAGTTGGTTCGAAACCTGTGGGAACTTCTCAACGGCCGCGATCCGCAAACTTCGGAGTACCAGCAGGCTCATGCACGGCTCGCCCAAATCTCCCAGACCCTCATGAAAGGCATGCGCGCCTTTCAACAGAGTCGCCAGCTCCAGCATCAGCAAATGCAAGCAACAAACCCGGCGCAGCCGGGGCAACCGGGCCAGCCAGGCCAGCCAGTACAACGGACGCAGTCTGTGAACCCTCAGACCTTCAATCAACTACTCCCGCAAATCCAGCAGAAAGTCAACAGTCTGCAGTTCTTTCTTCCTCCCAATATTAGCAACGAACAGGCGCAGACGTGGCTGCCCGAGGCCAAGCTTCGCTATGGGATCGCTTTACAGAAGCAGGAGATCGGACGGGTTCGCATCGCGGATATCCGTCAACAATTCACCCAACGCCAGGGCGCAGGAAATATGACACAGGAAGAGGTGGGAGAATTCAAGAGCCGCCAGTTGGCGGCAGAGAAGCTGTACCGTGAGGGGAGCGACTTCCTCTCTAAGTTCAAAGAACAGCAAGAGTCATTCAAGGCACAGCAACAGAGGGCTGGCGTTCAGCAGCATGTTTCTGCTCAGCAACATCCTCAACCAGGAACAGCGCCGGCGCCGGCGCCGACTGGCCCGAGCCCAGCTCCAGCAAGTGTTCCTGGACAAATTCACCCTGGACAAGCTCCCACCCCCGCCCCACACACCATCAACTCGGCCGTCAACGCTGCGCGCAACCAGGCTGGACATACCGCGATGTCTCCATCTACTTCTCAACCAGGTCAGGCACCCACAGTTCCCGGTCCCGGTCCCGCACCTGCCGTTGGCCCTGTTCCTCAGCAACCACCCAACCAGCAACCGCCTCTTCCACAACAAATCCCACCTCCGGTTCAGCAGCAGCCAGGACCACCTGGCTCACAGGTACCTTTCAATCCGGTCCCAGGTCCTGTCCCGGACGTTTCCACTCCTACCCCGACATCTCAGACAATGATCCAGGGACCGCCCCGCCCGTTGTCGCAGCAGGCTGCTATGGCCCAGGCTGCCCAGAACTACTCCAACAACATCAACACCAACAACGTGCCTCAACAGCAGAACATGAATCAAGCAGCTGCCAATCCTCACGCACATCCGCAAGGTTACAACTCCAACCGTTCTACCGAAAACCCAGCACGTACACACACTATGCCCATCCCCAAAAACCTGAATGTGCCTACCCCAGAACCAGTGAACATGGCACCGGCGCGCCCTACGCTGTCTGGCGGCCCTAGCCACGCGGCGGTAGGCGTGATGAACCAGCCTGCGATTCAAAAGCACCCTGGATATGTCCTTGAGGGTGAGGGTCAGAGAGTATTGAGCAAGAAGATGCTCGATATCCTGGTTCGCCAAGTCACTGGTGGTGGAGAGGGTGAAGGCTTGACTCCAGATGCAGAAGAGGTAAGAGAGAACACCCCGTCGCTGCGCGACTTGCTCTTGATAACAACGAGTCGCTGACCAATCTTGGACAGTTCATCCTCCAGATGGCAGACGACTTTGTGGACGACGTCGTCACCTCCGCATGCCGGATCGCCAAGCTGCGACCCTCTTCAACCCTGGAGATCCGCGATCTGCAGCTCGTCCTTGAACGCCAGTATAATATGCGCATATCAGGCTTCTCCACCGACGACCTCCGCACCGTCAAGAAACCCCAGCCTACGCAAGGGTGGACTCAGAAGATGTCGGCCATCCAAGCAGCCAAAGTCACTCAAGGCAAGGCAGAGTAAATCCGTGCAACGGCCACTCATACCTTTTTCGTGCCAATTCCCACAGTGTGCTTCAGTACGCTCAACTCACCTCCCAGTTGACATGTGTTGTTCCCAGCAATAAGCAATAGGCCAGCACACAAGAGTCACTTTTACGCAAGATCACGCTCATCCTCTCTTCTTATCGTCTATAACGAAGAATCTTCCTATTATTCCGGTGCTTGGTGGACTTCTCATTTGTTTTCTTCTTTTTACTCCTATCATGAGATCAGGTATCATTGGCGTTATCCGGCGGCGGCCTCGTTGTCCTCTGTTTTTGCTTTGAACATCCTTCTTCGCCTTTTCGGCAATTGGATCAATGCAGATGCAGGATGGTTGAACTTGGTTCCAGGTTGTTTTCTTCTTCTTTTTCACTGGTGGAAACAAAAATTGCATTCACAGGGGCGTTCTTGGAGGTTTGCTTCTAACTTTCCTGCTTTTTGCTTTTTTTGTTTGTTTTTCTGCTCACTTTGCGTTTTTCAAAACCGGTGATCCTCTATCTCTATTCTAAATAATTATCCCTTATATGCTTGCAAAATCAAGGCCTCTTTCACGCTGATCTGGTCTTTCTTTGCTTTGCTTTGCTTTGCTTTGCTTTGCTTTGCTTTGCTTTGCTTTGCTTTGCTTTGCTTTGCTTTGCTTTGCTTTGCTTTGCTACTATTATTCTTTCTGGTGCCCTCTTCCAACTTTCCCTTTTCATATGGTGTGCCTGCCTGGACACTATCCTCGGGTGCAGTCCTTTCATGCAACATGGTCATTTGGAGCTACTTCAGCTGAGTCCTCTAAATACCTGGGCCCAGAGTAGTATCATTTAAATTAGTCAACCACTATGCGAGATGCTCTAACTCCTAGCGGTCACCTTATGCCAATACCATAGCACGGATTCCTGAATAAAACGGTATTCTGCATTGACTGGTAGATATCTACCTGCTCCGAGGTCAGACATGACATCAGGGGTCGACTACTTCCCCTATCCGACTTCCGAGCAACTTGCCTAGAAGCTAAGGGGATTATCTTGATGCACTACAGACCCAATAGGGTAATGGTGCAGGTAACCACCACATGAGTCGGCTGGCTACCAACACATCAGACCATGTTATCAACGATAGCCTGATCTGGTATCCGAGGATAGGACAGTTACTCGGCAGTCTAGTACACAGACCACTCACTCTTCAACCCTTCCACTATATACACTACAACCACAAGGGACAGGTTAGAGGCAATGCAGTGTTCTGGTATCAACTGTCTACTTGCTCGGCTTTGCTGCGCTGTGCTGTATTGGTAGCACGTCTTCTATCGGACCCCCACCACTCGATCAATTGATCAATCAGTCTTCTAAGGGAAGGGAGAGAGCAATCATTGGAAACGGACCGACACAAAGCAAGTCGCAAAACAAGGCAATGGGAAATCACCAATACACAAAAAAAGGGAGCAAATCAGATCTCAATTAAGCCGCTCGGAAGGACCTGCTCGCGCACAAAAAGGATGAAAGTTCAATCGCTTAGGCCCATCCAATCTCGAGGTGTATAAGGGCCAAAATCAAATAAGCCAAACAATGATAGCCCACGCGGAGATGGGGAAGAGAGCAATGCTGATGATGCCCGCCTTTGCTTACTATGCTTAGAGCAAGGAAGGCGCTGTCCGGGGTACAGAGCTAAGGGGCAAGAAGAGGAATTTGGTCGGGTAGTGGATTGGGCTGGATGCAATAGACCCCTTCATGAGAGAGGGCCAGTGGTTGTTTCTTGTTGACATTAAACAAATGAAACGACAACAATAATAGAATGGGGGACAAGGAGCTATTTGATACAGAAGAATGTAAGAAGGGTTTGAGAACATGACCGAGTGTCAGTAAGCCCGGCTACTTAGGCGTGTTTCCTCAAAACTGGAGTCGTGAATATTTTATCACGAATTAGGACATGAAAAAAAGGAAGAGAGAGAAAGAGAGAGGGAAAGAAAAAGTGACATAAGGAGATAGTAGTAGTGCTGTAGCTGATATAAAAGATGGTGGGCACAGGCAGATGCGATCCGCTATGCCGGGTGGGAATGATGGAAAGAATGTGTTGAGTTGAGCGGATGATACCGCTATAGTGACCAAAAGAAGGTAGTAGAACGTGTTCAAGATGTCAAAAAAAGAGATTCTGACCATAGGGGCTGGCGCCCGATGGTATGATTGAAATTAACATCACTCGTGGCAACATGAGGACTATAGGAATGATGTGGATGGGTGAAGATGCGTCGCGTGCAGGAAAGCGGATGATCCGTGGCGCCAGGGTATGTATATGATGCGAAAGGTGCGCAGAGCTGCGAACGAGGATATCATGAAAAGTCGGTTCAAAATCAGCAACGGGGAGGTTTATTGTCTGCCAGAGACAGAAACCATTTCAGGCTGTCCGTTGCGAACGACCCCCTTCCCTTTGCCGACTACAGGCGCACCGTTCTGGTGGGGAATTGGTGGCAGGTCCTTCTCGGGAACAGGTGGGCCATGGCGGCTGTGTGAACTGTGGCCACCGAGGCTGCTGGCCTCACCTGCTTCTTCAACAATCGGAAGTGTCGAAGGTGCGAGAACGCCGGAGTCGTTGGGATCTCGCACCGTCGTCAGAGTTCGAGGCTGTACAATGGACGACTCCCTCGACGCCTCTCTTTCCGCTGCTTGCATGGTCTCTTCGACAGAAGGTGTTCTTTCCGTGGACGGTTCTCCCATGGCCTTGGCTTCCCGCTGTCGCTGTGCTTCTTCCTTTGACATGGTGATACCCTTGATGAAGTTGATAAAACGATCTCCATAACTTTCTGGAGGAATCGGAGATATTTGAGTGCGATCGTGGGACAGACCCTTAAAGAAGTGTTCTAATTTCTTCACCATTCCATACTGTACATTTTGTTAGTAACGTAGTACATCATACCAAAATCTGGCAGCTCGAGGCAACTTACGTGAGTCAAGCAGTCAATGATACCAAGGTAGTAAATCTCTTCGCCAGGCTGGCCGTTCTCATGAGTGGCGCGAAACCCTCCGTCATCGGCGTAAAAGACGTGGTATTTCCTCTCGTCGAGAATCTCATCGGGCATTTTCGCAGTTGCTTGGTCTAACGGGACTGGGCGCTCACGCTTGATGAGCATTCGAAGTTCTCGGGCCTTGCGTTCGTTTTCCAGCTTGGACGGTGTGCGCATCAACATGTTGGGGTTCGCATCTTCCTCGCGATCACCCCCCGGTTGGAAAACTTGCAAGGTTTTGTCGCGGAGCTTCTCCTCGTTGCCCCTTTCCACATCATGAATTCCCACTAATAAGGAGTAATCCATAATCTTGAGCTTTTGGAGTAATTCGACATCTCGCTTTAATTGAGCGAGGAAAAAGTCGCGTTTAGACGGGCCACACTGTATCTCGCGGTTCCTCCGAACCCAATTCAAATCCTTCAAGGTCGCTCTCGGGTTCTTCTCCAAATCCTCCTCGCGCAGATCACGGCCAATCATAGAACCCTTCAGGTCGAATGTCTGGTGGATATCGCGATGCGGAGGGAAGAGGTTGTTCATGACAACAAAGTGGATTTTTCGCCCATAGGCCATCTTGACACGGTGAAGCCCATAGAACTGCGAAATCAAGGTGTTTGGGTTTTGTTCGACGTGCCGGTAGTACTCGGGGAGAATCTTGCGTAACAGTTTGTGCTCGGAGTGGTGGATGGTCTTGATAATGTACTTATAGTCTCTGGAAAAGTAAAAGAAGCTTCCACTCTTGCCCGGAGAGCCCAACTCCGACAGGATGTACTTGCTTGTAAGTGACATCAGATAGTCGGCTGGATCGAGTCGAAACTTCGCTCGCAGGTGCCGGAAAACCCAGGGCGCATAATCCTTGAATTTGAAATCGTACTTTGCAGAAGGAGTCAATTCATTGCCGGTTCTGTTGAACGTCAGTCAATGTACAGTGAAGAAAAAGCACTTGAGAACATACATGTCAAACGAGAATTTGTGCTTCGCCTCGAAATCCGCGGGAGTCAACTCCCGGTCCATTTTGGCATTGATCCTCGAGACCGTGAAACGAATTCCGGTTAACATGTTGTAGGCCGTCACGTAATTCACGTGATTCTGGTCCACCTTGGTTCCCACGATGACGCGATCATCATCGTCTTCGTCCCGGCGTCTTCGCTTCGAGGCTCGCCTCTGTTTGATGGCTTCTGCCCAGCGGGCTGCATCTTCGTCGGGAGCTGCTTCGTCTTGCAAGCTTTCCGACTGGTTGGTCCGAGTAGCCCGTCGGGCCAGGCTGAAGGATGTCCGGCGGGTTCCGGTGGTGGGAGACAGGCGACCGCTACTATAAGCCATGTCTTCCGACTGATCACGACTACCACGACGCCCGCTCGTCGTGCGCGGGACTTGTAATGTGTGTCGATGGCGAAGACTGGTGTTGCTTTGGTCCGGCGAAATACCATTTTCCGGGGCTGGAGGGGAAGAATAGCGATGAGGGCTTTTCTGCGACGGGGATAATCGATCGGGATCGGGAGAAAGACGGCCAGCGTCGTCAGGTGGAGAGGTGGATAAACGGGTCGCCGATGCATTGCCTGCGTATTCCGGGGTGTGAAACTCGTCGGTTGATTGTCGGTTGAAATCTCCGTTTACCAAGGGTTTTCCATTGAGCGATCGGGGATTGAGTGTGCCGTTGATTTGTTGGCTTGCGATCGATGCCGCCGGAGAGCCTGGCCCTGTGACCGTGTCCAAGGATTTCTCGGATAAATTTCGTTCCAAGGTCGCTGAGGGCCGACCATCCTCCTTGTGATCTCGAGCGGACCCGTTTCCTAAAGAGTGCATGCTACCGTCCTTCGAATGAGGCAATTCCCGGGTATAGGAGCTGGCGCTGGATCGCGGACCATTCAAAGCCAAGGCGCTACCGTTTGTGAGTTGGCGATCGTTCGAGGGGGTTTCCAGATGATTAGCGTCGCCATTGGGCCAATTTGTCCAAAGAAACGTATTCCCCACCGAGTTCTTCTCGGTGGGCTTGCCTTGTGATGGGTCGAATGGCCGAGGGTGTGTAGCCGTGACGGTGGCTGTTGGGTAGGCGGCGACGTCGTTGGAAAACGATGGCATGATCAGTTGGTCGAACTCCCGGGGGAGAGGCGGAGATAAGGACAAGGGGGGGGAGAGGAGTCGACGTTTGCGAGTAATGCGTCGACTGTTGAGTAAGAGCCGGAATGTCCTTTTTGGTCGAGCGACGAAAGGGGAGGAGTCAACTAGAGGTGGAGAGGGGCTGATTGAGAGAGGACAAATCAATCAATGGCGGTTGTCGATATGCAAAAAACACGGTTCCTGAGATCGAGCTGGGGGCCAGCCGGCGGAAAGTACTTCAGCGGCTGATAGGCATGTTCAGGTGAACCACTAAATTTGGAGGACCGGGAACGAAGTCAAGAACAAACACGTTCTTTGAAGTTTGCGTGTCCTGAGGCGACAGACGGAAGTAGGTTGAGGTCGGCAGAGAAAGTGATTTGAGAAAGTGCTGAGACGAATGGTGGAATCCGCGGCGAGGGAAACGGGTAGAAGGGCGGGCAAGACGAGGGCGGGACGGGGGTATCAGTTGCAAATGCAGGCAGAGTGACGACAACGAACAGAATTCAAAGCTAAAGGAGAGATAACTAGAATGCAGGGGAAATGGAGGAGGGAGTGGGGAAGGTAGAAGGGAGGGAGCGTAGTCGGGATTGTCGAATGGGTGATTAGAGCAGGAGAGAATGAAGACCGAGAGAGGAGGGAGGGAGGGAGAGAGAGAGAGAGAGAGAGCGAGAGAGAGAGGAAGGGAGAAGAGGAAGAAGAGGAAGAGGAGAAGTGGAAGAGCGAACGAACAGTGACTGAGTGAGTATTCTTGGGGCGAAACGGACTCGTAATTCAAGTGGAACTGCCACCAAAACGTGGAGAGCTGAACCTGTATGGTATGGTTCCTGATCAAGGCAGTGATGGTGAGATTACACGTAGTACGGAGTAGGTACGGAGTAGGTATGAAGTAGTGTTTGGAGAGATGATGGTGGAAAATGCAGCAGAACGAACAGACCGGAAGGATAGATAGACAGACAGAAGAGTATTTCCCCCTTTCTGTAACACCGCAATTGGGGACAGTTCGGCAGTGTCTGGATTCGAACTGGATTGTTGCTATAATTACAGAAGTTAATGATTCTAGTCTAAGTTGTCCAGAAGAGAATTGAAAAGCAGGGGAAAGGAAAAAAGTGGGCAAGCTCCACCAGGGCTGGACCGCCGTCATTACCCAGTATTACGCGGCAGGTACCAATTTCCGATAAGTTACGCGATGGAATCGAAGATTGACCATGATTTACATACTGTATGTACTACGGAGTATGTACACACCTGCAGCTCCGGGGATAGAAGTAGATGTATGAAACCAGATGCTGGACTCTATGTGCAGCACTGTACTAAGTGCAACATCAGAGCTCCTTCTGCTATGCCAAGTAAGTTCTACTTGTTCTTTTTCATCGATCAGGCAGGAATTGTTTGTTGCGTTGCCAGCCCGAGAAAGAAGAGGGGATCCTTGGCACTCCCTGCAAGACATCAACGTCACCTTTGCATTCTCTCAGTCGCTCGTTCTCCTTGAGACTTCCAATCAACACTCTAGTCAATGTGCAGGTGCAATCTATAAAATCCATGACATGATCGTGCTACATGCAACATGCTCTTCGAACAGAGTATAGTACAATACAGCACAGTACACTTTTCTGTCATAAAGGCAACCCAGCAATCGAATCTACCGAGTACACGGAACAAAACATGGCTGTATTATATGCAACCTGATCTCCGACAGCATGCATCATCATTAATCGTCAGGATGGAAGTTCCCAATGCCCGGCTCCACTCATTCGTTGCCCTATTGCACCCATGATATACATCTGAGATACACATACCCTTACTCACGGATCTCTCCTCCATCAAACCCAGCAGCGATGAAAGTTGAGAGTCTTATGTACCCATGGACTGGCAATCCGTACCTGAAGAAAGGGCCCCAATGCATACCATCGTATCTATAAAAGCTCCCCTACCCCCGGAGCCCCTGATTGACCCTCGACGCAGCCAAGGACTCGAATTGTGGCAGCCTATTCTCTTCATCTTCTGCCAGCACTACTTAATACACCAACCGTCTCAAAAGGGGTTCAATCCAGTAAGAGTAGTAGAGTATCTGGCACCTCGGCCCTGCCCAGGATTCTCCAACACAGACCAACAATGCAAATCTAGAAGATTACAGTCTCAGTTACTCCGCACCAATCTACCTGAAGCTTTGTGGAAGGGAGGTAATGCAACCTGCTACCAAACAGTGTCAGGTTCGGAAACCTCCTCTCCCGTCATCCGGCATTGAGGAAGGCAGAACTCATTGTATTTTTGCTATGTAGAACTCCTGATGCATGCACGAATGATCGACAAAATGTCCATGATAAAGCCAACGTCACTCCCATTCCGAAACGCCTCCCCAATGATCTCTTCCCCTCATCCCCCTCCTCTCCATCGTCCTCCTCCTCCCTCCTTCTCTGAGAGGGTCAAATCGACCCTGACGCAATGGTTCTACAAACAGGTATAGTCAGAAAAAAAAAACCTTAAGTGAACAGGGACTTGCCTTCCCGAATGCCTGCCAGTCAAAAGAATAAGAACCTTATAACTCTAACTACTACTCATAGCTAGCTGTCGGACTGTACTGTACATACCGTAGCCGAGCAAGTCATCGGGCGCCGATAAGCCCGTTAGCCGGCGGGACGGGAAAAGTTTTGTTTGCTGGCTCAAGCTCCTTTTGCATTTCTAGACCCCTCGAACCCTACTGGTATATATACTGTACTCCGTACATACACATTAAATGTCTCAAATGTAGCAAAAAAAAGTTTAAGTACTAATTATGACTTTCAAGTTCAAAATAAAACCAGATTAATTGACCCAAAAACTGACTGACTAAGCGGATAATCCCACATCCTCCCAGTCTTGAAAAGTAATTCCTATTTTTGGTGAATTTGGGTGCAAAGTTTAGCAAAACACACCATCCGTACGCGCTAGGATATGGACCATACCTCGTGGTAAATTGCGTATTGGACTGTTGTGCCCATACTTCCTCAGCCGAGCCCAGTAAGAGCACAAGAAGACTCCACCAGTTGATCTGGGTGTCTGGATGGAACATCCAACCCCCTGGGCCCGTGGATATGCACAAAATTTAAGCTTAGATCATTCCTTCCGCGTGGTAGACAGTCTTCTTTGCCAATGCCAATAAGCACTGGCATTGCTTGGTGGTGGATCGTATCCTTGAATGACTTGATCGCGGGGCTAGGTCCATGTCCCCTGGATGGTGGCTTGGGCATCGCATACCCATTCCTAGCCCGACCGTTTCAATCACTACAACGGTTTCTGGTTGAACTAAACAAGTGGTTTCATTCCAAAGCGTAACGCCCGTCCTTAGACTGGCGTACAAAGCATAGCACGCAATTGAATAACATATCCCGTTGCAAAATCCACCGCAAGACGCCGATCCTACCAACAGAAAAGAAACGACCGAGTAAACAGTCCACAGCATATCCCAGATACAATCATCCCATCCTTCAAGGTGATTGGTGGCCGAGAGAGAAAAAATTACAAACGAAGGAAGGGGACACAACCCAAAAGATATAACCCCGAGGACACATCGCAAACAGAGAAACGGGCCAAAAAGATCAAAGGTAACTGGTCGCTCAAAACGATTGCAAAGAAATTCCCTTAGGCAGAGGCGGCGGCAGCGGCGGGGGCAGCCTTCTCCTTCTTCGCAGTAGTAGTAGACTTCTTGCTCTTCGCAGCAGGCTTGGCCGTTGTCTTGGTCACGCGTCCAGACTTGGTAGTGCTGGTGACCTTAGGTTGATCGACAACGGCCGGGGCCTGCGTGGAAATCAGCATCCAGCGCGGAGAACAGGGGGGGGGGGGGGAAAACAGCACCCAGCGCGGGGAAGGGGGGGGGGGGGGGGCAAACACAGCATTACTTACAGTGGTTGAGGCCTTGCGAGGCTTGGCAGTGTTGGCCTTAGGTCTGCCAACCGACTTCTTGGTGGTGGTAGTGCCAGTGGCCTTCTTGGTGGTAGACTTGGGCTTCTCGGCCTTCTCAGTCTTCTCGGTCTTGTCAGACTTCTCGGCCTTCTCGCTCTTCTTGGCGGTAGTCTTCTTAGTAGCAGTCTTAGCAGAAGCCTTCTGTCATGGAGTCAGTCATGTGGGTCAGTTGGGAGGATGCGATGGTCACTCACCTTAGCCGGCTTAGGGGCAGCTTCCTTCTTGGCAAGCTTCACGGGACCAGAGGGGCCTGGAGATAAGACGCGTCAGCAGGCGTGTCGGAGCGATAAACAAAGACGCGTGCAGAGCAAGCGTAGATGCAAGCTTCACCGTTGGCGAGGCGAGGGTTGCAAGTGAGGCGCGCGCCTAGATGGTGGACTTACCCTTGGGTTGAGTGAATTCGCCCTTCTCAACACCGGCCTTGATGGCCTTGTTGAACTGGCTGTCGAAAGCAGCCTGCGAGGCAGGAGCAATCTTGTTGTTGGCCAGAACATATTTCTTGATGGACTGGCGGCTACAGGGCAGAGGAGAGGAGCGGGTTAGCTTCAATCGTGACAGAGACGCTGTGTCGGGTTGCCACGTCGCTAGACGGGCGGGACCCTGCGTCTGGCGGTGATCAGGGAAACACGAGTTAGCTTACCTGCTACCGTTACGCTCTTTGAGCTGTTTAGATAGATGTTAGCGATCCAGCTAGGATGGAACAAGACGGTGCCTGATGGAGCGTTGGGAACAATTAAGCACCGTGACGACGTGTCACGGTCGGCGAAGTTCCCACCCAGCGCCCGTGATCCCACAGCGCACCGGGAACAACGTGATCAACTCACATTCAGGATAGCATCCTTGATCATATCTATATTAATCGAATCAGCAGTCATTCGCGACAAAAATGAAGCTAGAATTAAGATAGCGCGAGGTGGTGGTGGAGAAAGATCAGTCAAAACATACCACGGTAAGAGGCGTGGCTCGAGCCGGACTTCTTGGTCGCGCCGGTGGAGGTAGCTTTCTTGGGAGGCATTTTGGTTAGGAGAAAAGGAAGAAGTTGATGAAAGAGGAATCAGATAGATGATGAAAGATGTTTAATAGACACAGGAGATGTCTTGACAAACGTCAGGTTCAAGCAGGGGGTGGGGAGATGGGGAGAATTGTGGCAGAAGAGAAGAAAAGCAATCGACGAGGGAAGGGGTGGAAGGGCCGCGGGGCATCCGCGCTTTATAGGGCAGCGGGTGTTGACACAGGATCACCCTCTGTCTGTCTGCTCTGCTCTGCTCTCAGAAACGAGACGAGACGAGCACAACACGTCAAAAGTATTTCTCCTCTTTTTGCTAATTTGATTTTTTTTTCACTCTCTATGGATTTTGATGATGATTTTCTTTTTCTCTTTTCTTTTTTTTAAAATCTTCATCTAATATATTTTGGTAGTTTTGCTTATGGTAAAGTAGATGTGTTTGATCAGTAAAAAGATCAAGAGCTGCGTTCTAGGGTTGGAGTAATCAGCATTCCCTCTCAACCTGCGATTTCTCTCTCTTTTCACGCGCATGATCCGACTGCTGTCAACCTTGACGCGTTCTTTTGCCCCCTCTATCTTCCCCCTTCACCTACCTTCTTTGGCCTTCAAAATTAGCGGATATGCACCCTCGACGGCTCTCCTACCGCCTGAGGTGGTTTAAAATCTTTCCCGAAGGGATATATTCGCCGTTATCAGCAAAAACTCTTGATCTCAGCCGCCCGCGATGCTGTGTTGCTTTTCCCACCTTTCGATCTTACAACCTGATTTCCACCACTCCGTCGCATTCCAACCTACCATCCATCATTCGGAAAACTATCGTACACTCTATCTCCTCTAGGTCTATCCAACTAGTGAGTATACGTAGTATTTCCAAAATCTTCTAGTCGATGGTGGGTGACGTGTGGGGATCTCCCTGCGACTCCCGATGATGCCCATCGGTGTCACCCCAACCTTTCCTCTGCAGTTCAATCAAGCTCATGGAGCTAGATGGCAGCTATGATGCTCACAGTCCGACCAACTGCAGTTACTGGTCGGCCCCTTGCATCTCTTGCATCCATTGAGCTGGATCCAGTGGCTTTGAAACGGTGTATAGGGAGCGCGTGGAAGGTTCATTGTTCCACTTGATTTCCTCGTGCGGAGGAGGCTTGGGAAGGTCACGAGGGGGAGGAGATGATGTTATGCACTCCCAACCTTCTCTTCCTCCTCCCACAGCACCCCCCCCCCCCCCCCCTCTTCCTTTTTCCCTTTCTCCTTTTTCTTGTCCTGGGCAGTTTCCCTCGAATCAATTGTGAGAAGAACTCGAAAAGGGTAGGTCATAGTCGAGGTCCTGGGAGATTGACCTATTGGTGCAAGGCTTTGTCTTTGGGATCCGACGAGCGATCGTCTTGCATCCGTGGTTCCTCATCCGTACAGTTGGTGGTTAGGCGCTCGTGCTGGAATTGAGCTGTCGGTGGGGCTTATTTGGTTCATCCCCGGTTGAATGAACCGAACTCTTCAGATATGTGGTATATGAATGGGGTGTGACTGTGAGGGGGGATTTGCTGTGTCTTGTTGTAAATTGATTGAGGATTATGGGGTGAGCGCCACGATGTGTAACTAGTTATACATACCCTACGAGCGGTGATGGGAGCGAGACTCTCATACTTGAAGGGTTATACCAAATGTGTAATTGACTCTTATTTCACTGTGTTCTATCATCGCTGCCATGATGTCAAGGGAAAGTATTATCACTTCGTGTAGGCTGTGGTGTCGACTACCTTACGGTACATCAAGACATGAAGCGGTTCGGCCAACAGTAGATTTTCCCCTGCTCTCGCATGATTTATGCACGAAGTGAAGTTCTGGAGACTCCTCTTTCTCTTTCGTCTTCTTGTTCATCACTTCTTGCATGTACAGTAGAGCAAGGCATTGGGTTGTGCGAATGACCGTACCAGTCCGAATAACTCGCACGGATGAGATATATATTCTCTGATGGACATCATGGGTGAGGGCATCACCAACGAGCCTCTTGGAAATTACATGCCCAAAGATGAGCAATTCATCATTGACTATACCAAGCCAATAAACAAATCAAGCGCTATAGTCCTGTCGATTCCATACCCATCACTCTCTCAAATTACATGCCTAGAAGATCGGGGATCGCGTGACCCCACCATTGTCGGGGAATTGTCATCATACCACCTGCGCATCGCGGAGAACAAAGCAAACCAGCTTGATTGTTACAAGCTCACGACTGGCCTCACGGACGAGCATCCAGCTCGATTTACGATGGCTGTGCCGAGTCTGACAGCTCCCCGGTGCAATAAGGTAGGTACTGCTATTCCATCTGGCTTACTTACCTCCTACGGCGGGGTTGAACCCCATTAGTCGATGCAGGTGTGAGACCTGTCCCAAGCATCCGAAGTCATTACATTATACTCCATACCGTGTATATATGTACTATGCGACCACCCGTAGCGAACAAGGTAAATTCATCATCAATAAGTAATAATGCTATGCTAGCGCATCCCCACCGATATAAACGCCTTGTCATGTTTGCGATAACCAGAGCCTTAAAACGCCGCCAAGCTTCAAATCAAGGCACTCTCCCAGAGACGCAATATATCAGGTTTCCCCTTGATTGTGTAAATCGCATGGGAACTCAATGAGTGCCTTCGCTTTTTTCCTCCTTCCCGCCCAACCTCGGGGCTCTCGAATTAGATTTCATACTGGGTAGTCCATCAATCAGCCAGCGCCACGGGGTCTGGCCTTGGCCTCCTTTTTAGCCTTAGCCTCATCCTTCTTGCGCTTCTTCTGTTCCTGAATCTTTTCGTCATGCTTGCGCTTCAGATTGGCCTTCTCCGCATCCGTTCGGGCTACTGGTTTGAAGAATCCCTCCAGACGGGACTGCTGGGCGGTTTTGAGATTCTTCTGCAGGCGGGCAGCACCGCTGCGGACCCGGTCCTCATTGAATCCTTTGTCTTCAACCAGGTATTTCACAAGGGCCTCCACGTCGGGCGCTTCCCACTTGAAGTCGCAGTCGGGGTGGTTGGAATCCCGTACGTCGGGATTGAGGAAAAGTTCTCTGGCATCCTGATACGGCCAATCATCGGGAATGACATATTTCTTCTTGGGGTCGTTCTGGATGAACTCAACCACCTTCTCAAGAGTCCCGTGCTCCCGAATCAGTTTCAGTGCCGTGTTCGGACCCACCTTGGGGATGGGTTCCAGGTAGTCGCAGCCGAGTAGGATACAGAGGTCGATGAACTGGTGGAAGGGTAAGCAAGTGCAGAATGATCATGGAGGTTTGTGTGGGAAATATACCTGCTTGCGATCCATGCCAAGTCCCTCCAGCGCACGGCTTAGGTGAATTTCCTGAATAGGCTCCTTTCTCTGCTCACTGAATGTCAAGTGACGCAGAAGAATGGGTGTTTCAAAGCACAGCGTGTCCATATCTTCCGAAGCGGCAGCATAGACCTTGCCAGCACGCGCAAGCACCGCGCATTGTGCCTCGGCCTCTGTCGGGGCGTCAATGTACGGGATGCCCATCAACTTCAGAAGCTTCTTGCACTCTGCATTGTGTTCCCTGGTGACTCGTACTGTGCGACGAGAGAATTTCTCCACATCCTCTGCAGTACCCGTCTCCTTGGCCTCCTCGTGCGCTTCCGTCGCCTCGCCTCTCCGGGCAAAACGTTTGGCCAATTCTCCCGATTTGAGCTTTGGCGGAGCGCCATCAAAGACGTATAGAGGTTTGATGCCATTATCGACCATTCTTAGCGTGCGATAGAACATTCCCATCAGGTGTGATGTAGTCTCTCCGGTCTCATTCATGAGCTGCTGACCGTCGGAGCGGACAGCGATGAGGAAGCTGTAGATACTCATGGACCTGAACTGGCATTAGTCACGAAGGAGATTGAAGGCCGAGCCGGATCTAGGGATAGCATACGCATCCTGCGACATAAGATAGTGGTTAGCCCTGCTTACAGCACAGATGCAGCTAGCTAACTAACAAAAGCAGGGATTCAATTGGGGACTGGACATACTATAGCGACCTTGCGGCCGAAGTGGTTTTTGATCTCTCCCGTCTTTACGGCATCAGGGGCTTCTTCCGAGATTACCGAAAAGAGGTCTAATGGTGGCGGAGATTAGCATTGCTGAGCTCATGAGGGTGTACAGTTGTCGATTCGGAATTGGCAAGGTGGTAATTAGCGTGACTCACTTTTAATACCCATGTTGAATGAACCGGATCTGGGTATACTCGGAAGAGACTATGGATATGTTATGCGACGAGCTTTGCCTGGCGAGCAGGGAGGTGAATAAATGGGATGAAGCAGAAGGAGGGCAGTTCTTGCGGGCCGCCGCGACAAAAAAACGCGGTCTGGGAGAGGTTGAACGCGCCGTGCGTCATAATTAGACCTAATTGGGACTCGGGCGGAGACTCGGGCAATTACCCGTCCCCGGAGTTCTCTTACATAAGCCGGGCTCCATGGCCTAGACTACTAGACTATTAGTAGACTAGCCTACGGAGGTAAGTTACTAGGCCTCGGAATGAAATATTAATGAGCAGTGGTTGATTGACTTGTGCTGTGCCCCGTGCTAGACTGACACTTGCCTGCCATTATTATTGCTGCTGCCACTGCTGCTGCCACTGCTGCTGCCACTGCTGCTGTACAACTCCTGCTAACCACACAACCTCCAGGAACCCCCCCCTCCTCTCTCTCCGTACTTATCGTACTTCGTCCGTACGCTGCTAACCCCCCGTACTTATTGCCGATCCAAAGCTGCCATGCCAAGCGGCAAGCCCCTCTTCCCTTCTCCGCCTTGAATCTTATCGCAGTAGTGGCTGTGAATCCATTCGCATCGCAACCAGCCATATGCTCACTTGACACTTGATTGCGCGTTTTTCATTTAATTGATTGTTTTGAAGACGATGAATCCGTTGCCGCCATGAAGCGAAGTCGTCACCTTTTCGAGGCCAATGGCGATAGTCCGTCAGCTATCTCCCCTCAGGATATAGCAGCCCACCGCACCCCCGAACACGATGCACGGCAGAGTCCAAAGCATGTTCCCAAAATCTCGCGCCGAATACGCGCTTGCACAGAGTGCAAGCGGCACAAGGTGCGATGTGACATGAATGAGGGAGAAACGGCATGTCATCGATGTCGCCGGATGGGATTAGAATGTGTGGTCAACAAAAGTCTTCAAACATTGCTAGACGATGAGACAGAGTATTTGATCCCTCCTGCATCCTCTACGGCTTTGAATCACATCAAATCGCTGATCAATTCTGTGTATCACGCAAAGATGGAAGGCAGCGATGGAACTTGCGATGGCGGACTTGCTTCGCAAAGCTCGACTCCCCGAACTATCCTACTACCAAGCGATCAGCAAGTCAGCTGAACCGTCGTCGAAGACGAGGGATCGCAACGACTCTATGGCATCTATAGAAGATGCGCTGTTCCCGACAAGCAACCATAGCGGGGGAACAAAACCCACTGAGCCTGCGCACACCGCAATGACTGAGAATAGTGCACCTAGCACTACCACTCACCGACCGCCGCAGTATTCCCTCGACAGAGAAGAGAACGGAGCATCATCCCTAGTCACTGCTCCTATGGGAAGCTTGTACGAGGTGACTCAGCTGAGCGATATTCAAACCACGTCCCCGGGGAGACACCATGCATCGGACCGGGCCCTTGTCACAGATTTCATATCAGGCGGAGTCGTGGACAAACAAGAAGCAGAGGAACTATTCTCTCATTTCGATCAAGTACTCAGTCGCTACTTATGGGATGGTATATTGCTAAATCACAAGGATCTAACCTCAGTGCGCAATTCTTCCTCAATGCTCTCTGCTGCCATCCTCGCCGTGACAGCTCTTCACATGCCGAGCAAAGAGCGGGTGTATGAAATCTGCTACACTGAATTCGCGAAACTAGCATCGGAGTCTATGCTAGATCGACATCATACGTTGGATGATCTACGCGCCCTCTGTATAGGGGCCTTTTGGCTTGCCGACGTGAGCTGGAAGCTATCTGGATATGCCGTTCGCATAGCAACGGAGCACAACCTGCATCAATCGTATAGAAAAGCCACACAAGGCTCTCCGGAACATATAGAGCAAGCACGGTTGTGGTATCTCTTATATGTATGTGGTGGAGTTCTCTCGCTGCCCGGCACTGACCATGAGTTGGATCTTATCACTGACCTCCTTAGACCCTAGAACATCATTTTTCCATCGCCTATGGGCGGCCTCCCATCATACATGAAGACTTGAGCATAAAGAACCACAATATTTTCATACAATCTCCGAACACGCAACAAGGGGATTTGCGCCTGCACAGCCAGGTTGATTTGTTCATCATCCTCACCCACATTTACCATGCCTTTGGTCCTGACGTTGACTTGGAGGTTCCTGATAGCCAATTCTCCGAGATTGATAAGTTCGATGCTGCTCTTGCGGACTGGCAATCGTCCTGGATCCCTCGCCTAGGTATGTCGCTGCTGTCGATGCTCGTTGACACAATGCGCTAATCCGGAAAACACAGTGGGGAGTCGATATGTCGGAAAGTATCCCTACAAAGCGGTCTATCTACACTACCACTTCTCTCGCTTGCAGCTCAATTCGGTCGCTCTGCGAACCTATCATTCGTCCAGCTCTACGCGGCCCATGTCCAATGAGCGGAAGCACCGAGCAAGTATAGCAATACGATCAGCTATTGACACGCTTCGGGTCGTCCTTGATGAGCCCGACATCGAACGGGCTTTGGTGGGGGTTCCGCTCTACCTTCACAGTATGATCACTTTCGCGGCTGTATTTTTGTTGAAGATCGCTGCGAAAGGCTGCTCAAGTGGTGCGACGGGGACTACGGGCCAGCAAAATTCCATCGCATCGGCCGGCTTGCTCATCGAGGTCGGGTATGTTCGTGCGCTGGTTAGCCGGATCATTGACATGATGGTCTCGTGCAGCAAACGCGCCAGTGAGCACCATCTTAGTCATCACATTGCCCGTGGCTTGAAGAAGATGCTTACAGGCTTGGAGGAGTGGGAGAAGCGAACCAGCAATAGCACCCTGTCCTTGGGACAGAACCCTCAGGATAATATCTTGTTGTCCAAACCTGTTGTCGTCCCTGGACCGCAAACTCTGGGTGGGCGGGAATCGATCCTCAACCACACACCGGCCTTGGTGGGGGTAGCACCACTCTCAGCAGAGAGAGGAAGTACTTCCGAGTCCAATCCCGGTAATGAGAAGCAAGAGGTTGGACTTTGGGAGGGCTCGGTCGATCCGATGATGGCTGATTTATGGGGGTTTGACGAGGAGTATTTCCCAACCGGAGTCTTCGATTTTCTTCAGTCTCAGATGCCTGCTTAAAGATGTTATATACATAGAGCATAACGATAACGACAGGAGACGAATTGCGCAGGACGCATGCAATGACGACGAATATATGTTACTATGTTGAGTCTGGTGTTGTTTTGGTGCGGGGGGGGGGGGTAACCAGGATGTGAGAATGGGGTGCTATTTGAAGTAAGAATCTATCTATATACCTAGTAGCAGAAGACGTAAAGACGTAATCTATGAGGTGCTGCATACCTACCTACGGTACTCATAAACACAGGTAAATTTCGCACCTGGCAGTAACTTACTGTATGTACTCAGGGTTGTAGGCAGGTCTCCCCTATCAGTGTTCTAGGGAGAGCTTATCGATCTTATCGATTGGATGGAAGTGCCGACGGGGACGGAAGGCAAGCCGAAGTCTCCGCCCTTCGCTGCATTTCAACTTCTCCGCGGCTCGATCGGTTCGAGGTTCAACCATCTTCCACTTTTCCTCGAAAGGACAAGAAAAGTACCTTTTAAAAACAAGGAGAATTGGCCCCTGTCCAGTTCGGCGTTCTCTATCTTCTTCCAGTCTATTCAGGTTGTCGGGTAATTGTGCTCTTCCGTGCTCCTTGAGTACTTAGTACAGTACAAACAACGTCTTCCGACGGGATTTACCGAGGCTGTGTTTTGAGTGCCGTCTCCCCGCAACCTTGAACGCTTCTTCCAGCTCAGTAAGAGAGATTCCTCCTTTCCCTTCCCCTCACCCCTTGGTGACGTCGATGCATTCCCACGTCTCTTCTTCGATCACAATTAAACTGATCAATTGAGTGTCCGGGCGATAGAACATTTGTATAGACTGCTCTTCCAAGTTTCACACTTTTCCTCCCTTCGGATTTCTTCTCGAAGATGAACCCGTTCGTTCTCCGCACGGCCTCGCGCCACCTCCGGGCGGCAAACCGCCTACATGCAGCACCTGCCACTGCCGCGTCACTCGCCAATTCCAAACGTAGATATGCGACTTTTAACTGGGAAGACCCTCTGGTTGCATCCGAACTGTATACTGAGGAGGAGTTGGCAATTCAAGAAACCGCCCGGCAGTACTGCCAGGAACGTCTGCTGCCTCGTGTTCTCGGTAGGTGATCCTAGTCAGTGGTAGCATTGTATGGGACGCGATTGTGACTGACCTTGGTGCTCCGATTAGATGCCTACCGAAATGAAGACTACGACCGTAAGATTCTCGAGGAAATGGGCGAGCTCGGCCTTCTCGGCGCCAGCATCGAAGGGTACGGATGCGCAGGGGCCAGCACCGTGGCATCTGGATTGATCACCAAGGAAGTTGAGCGCGTGGATTCGGGATACCGCTCAGGGATGTCGGTGCAGAGCTCTCTGGCAATGACGGCCATTCATGACTTCGGTACGCAAGAGCTCAAGGATCGCCTCCTCCCCGAGCTGGCGAAGGGCAAGTTGGCTGGCTGCTTTGGCCTCACCGAACCCAACCACGGCTCCGACCCGGGCTCTATGGAAACAGTGGCACGGGAGCATCCCACTAAGAAGGGATACTACTTGTTATCTGGTACCAAGACCTGGATCACCAACTCCCCGATCTCGGACATCATGGTTGTCTGGGCTAAGCTGCAGACCACGGGCAAAATCCGGGGGTTTGTCGTCGAGCGCAGCCAATGCCCTCCTGGCACGCTGGAAACCCCCGCCATTAAGAACAAGACCGCTCTGCGTGCCTCGATCACGGGCATGATCCAGATGGACGACTGTCCTGTCCCTGCGGAGAACATGCTCCCGGAGGTACAGGGCCTTGCGGGTCCTTTCACATGTCTTAACAGTGCTCGGTTGGGCATCGCGTTTGGCGCCATGGGTGCCCTTGAGGACTGCTTGGACCGGGCCCGGACGTATGCCCTGGAAAGGAAGCAGTTCAAGGGCAACCCGTTGGCGAAGTACCAACTGATCCAGAAGAAGCTGGCGGATGCGGCGACGGACGCGGCTTACGGTACCCTGGCCGCGACGCAAGTAGCGCGGTTGAAGGATGCTGGCAAATGCACCCCTGAAATGATCTCGATGGTTAAGCGACAGAACTGTGATCGTGCCTTGGCCAACTCGCGGATGTATGGACCCACACTTTCTTTGACCCTCGAAGACACAACTGACCCTCTATTTTCTGAACTGCAGACTCCAAGAGGTCTTCGGCGGCAATGCGACCAGCGATGAATACCATATTGCCCGCCACGTTGCCAACTTGTTCGTGGTGCAAACCTACGAGGGACAGAGTGACATTCATAGTACGGATTCCCCTTCTTTCCCCGCCTTAGTACTCAAAATACTTACAACTCATCATAGCTCTGATACTTGGACGGGCCATCACGGGCGTTCAAGCCTTCGTCTAGCGCAAGCAGCCCCGTCGCATCTCCAGTATAAAAGCATGACAGTCAATGTTCCCGGTCAGATGATGGCATACAGTAAGCCAGCTCGTCCACGCCACCACACATGCCCACATCATACCACATATGTACATAAGCAGCCAGTGATTCCGTAACCGAGCACCGAATTCAACAAAGATCCAAACATTCATGTTGTAGTCAGTCTTCTCGGACGATTCTCGAAACCGCAAGCGCCGTCCTGAAACACGTGCCATGTACTGCGCCACGTGGGACCTTGGCAAAACCGATGTTCGGGAAACTGCCGTTTGTGCTGGCGCTGGTGCTTGTATGTAAAACCGAGTTAAATTACTGGTAACTGTTCCGATGGAACAGGCTGAATCTACCACTGAACAGCCACACTTCATCTTCGCCGCATTCGATGACGAGCGAGGGAGGCGAGGCGAGGCAAGGCAAAGTGAACCCGAACCCTCATGAGGAATATTCAAGCCCAAAGGGTTCGACACCGACGTGGCGGGGGAATGAGGACTACTATGTACTGAGTAATCACCTGGGAAGCCCAGTTGCCTGCTCTCGACCGTAAGGCTGCTGAATCCAGCGGAAGGGGGCTTAGTGGTGTATCGAGTAGGTACTGTAGTTCTACTCGAGTCTACGGTACAGTAAATTTATGTTATTGACTGTAGTTAAGCAGCATTAATATTTCACCTTCTCATGTGTGCCTGATTTTAGTTCACATGGGACATGATGTATGAATGCGTACCCCGTAGAATGCGGGATGACATACGGCACAGTCTCCGTACTCGAGTATGATTCGGAAACAATTAATGAAACAAACAAGAAAAAAAAAAAAAAAAAAAAAGAGGTGGCAAGATGCAGGAAATTCAGAACCAAACCCGGATTGGGAAGAACCTCATTAACGTGGCTGGAAATAACCATGATTTGGTCGATGAGCCTTGAGAAGTGGGATTCCCCACTTTCGATGACTCGACCCCCACAGCCCTGAGGCCATCTTAAGTCTTTTTCTTTCCCATATCGAGGGGTATCTATCTTGCGAGCTTGCCTTGGTGGTACTGTTCATGGGATTGGATGTGGATGTTGAGATTGAAGTTATCAAAAAGTAGTTATTGATTGCATAGTAAGTTATGGGCTGATGAGGTGTGCTGTCTGGACAGTACCAGTACAATACAGTACAGTATGAGGGGAGTATGTGGCTGATGCAGGTCTTAGCCAGCAAGAACCAAAAAGCTGGCGGCTGACTCAGCGGTCGGCTGAGGTGAGGATGAGAAATGGGTTGGTAATGACAATACCCAGTACGGTAACGGAAAGTGGGCCACACCCGCCTTTTCTTCTTCCTTCCTTCCTTGCCTAGTCTTTCTTTCCCCTCCCTCTTTTTCCTCTCTCTCTCTCTTTTCTTTCTCTTCCTCTTCTTCTTCCCTCTTTCCTCGTCTTCCCGACGTAATCAAACCCGTCTCTGTGAGTGAGTCTTCTTTCCTGCCCCTCCTCTTCTTCTTTCCCAACACCAACTTTGCCTACTCCCTACCTACCTCTTCCTTATTTGACTGGATTTTATAATCCCTATATACTCTCTGTTCTTATATTCACCGTCTCTTCTTCTCCTCCTCCTCCCCCTCGACAGTGGACCCTGTCTCCTTTTACTGACTGTGTTGGTGCTTGAGCAGTTTTCCCACCTTCAAATTCGATACCCGCCTTTCTCTTCCTCCCCTCCCTCCCCTTCCCCTCTCTTTCGACACTTCATTCAGGGGTCTTTCCCTCCACTCTTTCCCAGATCACAGCATGGCTCTCAAGCGTATTAACAAGGAACTCACTGACCTCGGCCGGTAAGCGCTCTCTCAACGTCTTCTTTCCTTGGGTCTATCCACCTCATCCGGATGCGCCATGATGATGGCTCCCGGGCGCCTCACACCCCACCACAGCCGCGGGGTGCTCTTCGAGTCATCTGCCCTACTATATACCACACCTCATCCATCAACAAAATCGCCAGATTCTGTGATGACTTTACCCTGCAGCATAGGCTAACGTAGTGTTATTCTCGCATTATAGTGATCCCCCCTCTTCCTGCTCTGCTGGTCCTACCGGAGATGACCTGGTATGCCCTCATCCCCTCCCGCGTGCCTCTTGTCCAAACACGGTCGCTTCGCCCCCCCCTCATACCGACCGCGGCGGGGCTGCTCAACAACGCAGACCGCTCATGTTACCTTTCTGTCCTCCGCAATCTTCTGGTGGACAATCATGCTGACTGAATTCTTTCTCTGCGCGCTTAGTTCCACTGGCAAGCAACTATCATGGGTCCTGTGAGTCTCCTAGAATCCATCCCTGGATGTACGACACGGTCGGGCTTGTCTTGGCCCCCTTTCGAGAGACGGAGATGACCTACGCTCGTACTGAACGGGCATCTTTTAATGGTTGTCCCGGATGTGTACTAACGTAGCCTTTGCCAGGGTGACTCCCCATACTCGGGAGGCGTTTTCTTCTTGAACATTCACTTCCCCACCGACTACCCATTTAAGCCCCCGAAGGTCAACTTCACCACCCGCATCTACCACCCCAACATCAACTCGAACGGCAGCATCTGTCTTGACATTCTCAGAGACCAATGGAGCCCTGCTCTCACGATCTCCAAGGGTTCGTTCCTTCCCGTTGCGCCCCCTATCGGCTTTCACACCCATTAACTCCATCCGCAGTGCTACTCTCGATTTGCTCGATGCTCACCGACCCCAACCCCGACGATCCGTTGGTGCCCGAGATTGCTCACGTGTACAAGACCGACCGTCCTCGGTACGAGGCGACCGCGCGTGAATGGACTCGCAAATACGCTATCTGATCTTCGCAATTCAAGTTTCCACGGCCACCTTGGTCTTCCCACTCGCTTCTGCGTCTTCTTTCCAAATCGTTAGATCAGATCCGAAGCCTGGCGTACCGTGATCGTAGATCCTTTCCTTGTTTTCAGTTTGCGCGTCTGATTCCCCTTTACCTCAAACCCCTTGTTTCACTTTCTCTTGGCGGGAAATGTCATATTCAACGATCATTATGACCAATTCTCATTATGCATTCATGGCATTTTTTTATTTTCTCTGAATGGAGTCGGATCCCATGTTACAACGTTGAACATTAAACCCCAGGCTGTTTTCCTCGGGTCGGGGGTGGTTGGTGGTGGACGTGGGAAGGATGGTTCGAGGTTGGTCGTGACGGTCGAAGTAGTGGTGGGGGTGATGGAAGGCCGATGGACGACATGATGAGGTTGCTAGTGGTGGGTTTGGTTTGTATCAGATAGTGCATTCAGGAGCCAAGCTAATCCCAAACTGGTGACTTGAGACTTTCTTTGTAATAGGCGTCTAGCAGTAGCGTGCCCTCCATGCCCTAGTTGCTCTGGCAGATTGTAATTCCCCTAACACGTGACTGGCGTGGCTTAAGAGCCTTCGTGCGGTGAGATCTCAAAGACAAACAGTCAAATCAGAGCTATAATTCATCTCGTCACTTATATTCATTCACATATAGGAGAATTTAAAAAGAAAGCTAAAGCCATATGATACCTTTATCGCCATGCCCGTAGAAAAAAAAACCACAACCAGAAAAGATCAGAACGCCCCGATATGATGCGAACAGATGTATGTATGTTGTGTATATGTCCCATGTATGTAGCAAACAAAATAGAACCAGGCCTCACATCGCTAAGGTACATGTCTGGAGGGATGCAAGGAAATCAATCACTGTCGACTCCGGATTGTATGGCGCAGACCACGCGCGGGAGGAAAGAAACCCGGGCCTGGTTCAAGCAGTAAGGTAATTATCGTAAGAGAAAGAACGACAGTGGTCCAAAAGACAGATGACAGGTAAAAGATGGATGCCCAAGAGCTGGATGCGTTTACGCAACCTGGCTACTGCCCCGACGACTGCTCATTTTGGACGCTGCCTTGGAAGGGGCGATGCTTCCACCACCACCGCCCGCTTTCATAGTCCGCTGGGAGACATTGCTGGAGACTTGGCTGACACTGTCACTCGGCTTGACAGGCTCATCAAATTTGCTAGAGTGTTTCGAGACGCGAGACCCAGCGGCCTTCGAGGCATGGGACTTGTGGGAGTAGGATGAGCGCCGAGAATCATCCACTTGGCTGATCGAATCGTCAGGAGTCACGTTGCTCCGAACATCAAGGTCGATAACACTCTCTGGGAGAGGCACTTCGCGGGCCGAGACACCCGATTTGGCCCCGCTACGGTAGGAAGCAAGGGACCCGATGGAGGAGCCCTCCGGAATAGGGGCTTGCCGTGCAGAGCGAACGGATGAGGCTGTGCTCCCTGGCGGGAGAGTGCGAGGTGTAGAGTGGTGGGAGTGAGATGACCGATGAGAGCCATGGTGGGATTCTTGATAATTGCCCTTGGAGGGTTTCATGGTCGACGCCGAATAGACGCTTTCCCGATCCATCGCCCGCGACTTATCGGGAAAACTGCTGATCAAAGTGCTTTCATAGCCCCGAGATTGCGAGTCCGGCTGCCCGTACTCGATTGCGCGTAGGGGAATGTCCCGGGTACTGTAAACGCTTCCTTCCGAGGCCCGGCGCCCGTTCTCATCGAGATACACGCTGCCGCCGCTGCCGCGGGGAGCAAACTCCGTTCCTTCATAGATAGTGCTTGCACGCGGGTTCTTCGACGTCACGCTACGAGTGAGCATCGGCCGGCCATCAGACCGAACGGAGTAAGTACTCCGGGCTGGGCCTGCCTCGATGGCCTTGAAGTTGGGGTACTCTTGCGTCTGAGAAGAGGCTTGGGACGGGGAGAGGAGCTGAGCAATATCCCTAGGAGAAAACTGGGAAGGCGCGGAGTTGGTTTCAGTGGACTCAGTCGAGTCGCCTTTGGCGATGGCATAAGCCAAGGCCGCACCCGCTGCGGCTCCGATGAGAGTGCCAACAATCGTCTTGGCCGTCTTGTCATTGTCTGTCTTCTGCGTTGTATGTGTCGTGTGGTGTACAATGTAGGTCGGCGACGGAGCTGGCTGAATATCGCGCGGCGGCTGGTAATGATCCCGACTCACCATTGACGGGGCGCCTCGCTCGAGAGGCACCGCTCTCTCGATGGCAGTATTTGTCTTCGACACGTACGACCGAGACTCTGACCGGGCTTCCGATCGAGGCGGGGCAATACTTTCGGTTTTGACTGAGCTGGCTCTGCTGCTCGCCTTCGAGACGACAGATCCGTTCTCCAACAAGGCCAGAGCTGGCCGGCTGATCTCCGACTTGACTACTGACTTAACCTCGGACCTAGCCGAGGAACTGCTGGGTCGGTAGACAGCCTCAATGCTATTACCGTCAAAGTCGATCACCGCGGCGCTGTAGTAGCCGGACTCTGAGTCGCGCATTTTGGGCTCTCCGTGGATCTTGCCACCGGCCTTGAGCGCACTAATGAAGAAAGTTCCTACTGCATCCTTGGAGGTTGCTGGGAAGGCGACATGTGCTGCACCGGCTGGAACTCTGTAGAGCTTCGTTAGTCGCCGCCCAACGCTTCACATGGTGCAATAGCCAATAACTTACCCTGGCTTCTGTTCGGTTATCCAGAAATCAGCGGGCTCGCCTTGCTTCTGACCGAAACCAATGTAGTCATCATGGCGGCCAATAAATTGATAGCCGAGCGGTTGTAAGCAGGAAAGGAAGAAGGAAGTGGAGGTTGGAAGGTGGGAAACGGTCAAGGTAAGATGTGAAAGAGGCATGATGGCGGTTACTGGCTCACTGGAGGTAATTCTCCGTAAGCATCGAAGGGTACAAGTGTTGGGATTGGTAAGTCTCCGGAAAGGTTGCGAAATAAGGGGGGGTTGAGACCCAAGTATATACAACGATGGAGTGCCGGTTCCCCAGTAAGAGGAATTCCTGGGTGAGGTGACTGCAGCGTTGACGTTTAGTCAAGCGACGTGAAGAAGGATTATATACACGCAGCCGGGAGAGATTGAGGTAGATGAGATCATGAGGGGGAAGGAGAAACGAAAAGACCAGGCGAGAAGCAGCACTATTTCAAGGCAAAATGTCGGCCCTCCTTTAGGATTCAGGGAGGAATCACGCAGAATGCCCAACTGTGATCCAATCACGAGCGTTCAGAAGTCACTGCTAGACCAAGATAAAATTATCGTGCGAATAAAGCCAGTTGTTCCAACCAAGGGGAATCAGGCCGACTACCGCAAGCTGGCCTGCATCCATTCGCATAGCGTCCAGACAATAATGGATGCCCAGTGAGTCCACGAGGCATCAAGTCCCCGTCCGGACAGCGCTGACTCCTATCGGTAGGTCTTCGCCCCTCGCCAGAGGTCCATGGCGGATACTCTTTCGGTGAAGCTAGATCGAAACTAGCGATGAGGGGAAATTGCTCAGAGGGACCGCCAGGTCACCGTGGGGGAGGCCGGCGGACGGTGCGGTAGGTGGCCCTGCCCATGGCGGACGGGGCGCCTATCAGGAAACGGTGGGGAAAGCGTCGGAGCCAGGTGCAAACAACGGCATCATGTCAGAAAAGAAAGTTGGGTGAGGCGAGAGGGTCCTTGAACGAGGTGGACGATAGGGATTGGCAGGAGTGGAGCATGGCCATGTCCCAAAAGGGAGAGATGCTGAAACCGCGATGAAGGGTGTCGGCCATGCAGGAAGAGCCAACAGCAACCGAACTCAGACGCTGCAGAGAGGGCTCTTCGCTCAGTCAGGGCCTGGCATTGGGCCTCCTGATCTCAGAATTAAATCGCCGGGGGTCACTCAGAACGAGCAAGCAACGAATGACGGTCAGGCATGACAGCAAACAGCCAGTCTGGGGAGCCACTGAGGGGCAGCCTGCTGGATTGATGGTTTGTCTCGTTGGTTCCTGCTTCGGGCACGTCTGCTGCTGCAACTACTAATTAATGGACGGTGTGATCTGACCGCCAGAAAGTGCCCCTCTTTATCGAATTTTCCCGTGATTCGAAATTTCTGCGGACTAGGTGCCGATGCATGGCGAATCATGCAACAAAGAAGATTATAGATCTAGGCGACTGTCGGAGATAGAAAGTCGGGGGCAAGACTCAGGGGAAGGGAGGGAGGCAAAGAGGCAATTTTCCTAATCTCATGGCAAGCCTGGATTGGTACTCCATCCGACTAAAGTGCGACCCATGTAGATGAGTACTCAAAGAACAAGCTCAGCGTACCGGAGAGTGTGAGGAGGGGTGATCGTCAAAGCATTGACGTGCATATCAAGAACACCTCACAAGGTCGGCAAACCATGCTGGGGGCCGATATCCGGCAGCTGGCGGCGACAAGGAAGGAAGCCAGTCGGTGATCATCAGGATGTCATAGCCTTTCGATGATTATGGTATGGTCCGAGTGCTCAGGAGTAGGGAGTATTCCATCGCAGACTCCCAGTACAGGAGTCCGTACCTAGACTAGATGGCGGGGCCATGGCGAGGAAAGGCGGGCGATCCACTTGCTGCTGGCATGTCTGCATGCCACGTCGAACAGGCGACTTCGTTTTCCAGCCACCAGCGCACCAATCAAGTAGGATTGTCAATGATTATTGAGAGGCAACCACGGAATGGAAAAGAAAAAGAAAAGGAAGAAGAAAAAGAAATCAAGGAAGGAAGAGTGACCCGAGTGAGTGAGTGAGTGAGTGAGTGAGTGGTGTGGGGATGGAGATGTAGTTCAGGATAAGGAGAGAAGGATCGGAGAGAGTGGAAAAGACCTTAGTATGTATGAATGAATACTGTGATTAACTGACTACTATACCTACAGCTTGGAGTAACTTGGTACCTACCTGGTACCGTGGACCGTCTATACATACATACCTACTATGAGCCTGGAGCAGGAGCATGATTGCCTGATTGGGAAGGAGTGGCTTACCGCGGCGGGCCGGGGTCACTGGCAGGCTCCAGGCTCCGCTCAGTGCCTGAAGGTACAGTACAAGACAACAGTACATTACACTAAAGCACCACCACTACTACTACTACTACTACTACTACTACTACTACTACTACTACTACTACTACTACCAACACCACTGTCCATACTTGAGGTATCCTCTGGCATCCTCTGGCATCCTCTGGCAGCCAGCTTGATCCTATCTACCTTCCAGGCCCTCATCACTCTTTCTTCGTTCATTCTAGCTTCCCAGTTGATTCACGTCCTTCCTCCCTCGATCCTTCCTTCGTCACCGAGCAGGGGTCTCGAACCATCTTTTATTCCCTCTCCTACACGATTCTTACTACCTTCACGAGTAATGACCTCATCCCGACTCATTTTAACGCCCGCGGATTTCCCTTTACACTCACTCTTCTACTATCGACCGACTACAGCTCACTGGATCGCCGGGACGTCAAGGGCCGATATCAAACCTACGTGAACTGAATAAGGGATTCAGCCAATACCCAGTCCTTCCCTGCCCTGACTCGTCCGTGGATCTCCTGTCATCTAAACTGCAAACTGCAAACTAAACCATTGAGATATTCGTTTCATTTTTTTTAATCGCTATATGTGTGTAGGCAATTGGTGTCCGTGGATTGTGCGCTGACGGAATTCCACGGATACAGGACAGGGCTTGGGCTCAGGGAAGTCATGAGCCACCGGGTTATCACCAGCTTGGCTCACATTCACAAGTAGGGTACACACACACACGCAGAGAGAGAGAGAGAGAGAGAGAGAGAGAGAGAGAGAGAGAGAGAGCGCGCGCGCGAGAGAGGCAAGGATAAGTATAGACAATGTCTCGCAGGGGATAGTCGAATCGGCGGATCCCCGGTGCAGAAACATGCGGAGAGCGGTTGTGGCCGTGGGTCTGCGGCAGGATTCCCATTGCCGGCCTGCCGACCAGGAAGCTGCCAGAGAAAAGCAAAGCGTTACAAGAGAGGTCCAAGTCATGTGGGATCATTGGGTTGGGTTCGACTATCACATCGGCCTCCATCGGGCGTGTAGCTGATACGGCAGCGAAGCGAAAAGCACACGGAACAAAGACACCAAGACATGCAAGAGCTAGTAGGCGATGCAAAATCCACACAGGTCAAAAGTGACACAGCAAGGAACGGCAGGTCTTCGTCCCCGATCGTCACCCGGATAACCTCCAGCTCGCAATCCAACCCCGCATCTACCCCCCACATTCACGCAAGGAAATTCGTCACCTCGTCAATCTGGGGCCAATGTTCGGACAAAGGAAGGCGTCATTCCAGCAGTTGGGATCAGACGATGTCCCACACCTCCTCCGCGGCATGGCAGAACTTGCTACAGGCCACACTGGCACTCAGACTGTAATTGCTGATACTGATCGTGTCGTCCTTGAAGGAATCGGCAAAGTCATCGTGACCCTTGGCCATGGCACCCACAAAGATACAGACACTCTCCTTGGGGCCGAGGGACTCGATGTAGTCGCGGGTCCGGACGACTGGAGCCTCGAAACTCAGGGTCACTTTACGGCAGTTGGGCGGCAGGTGATCGGTGATGGGGTTTTTGATGACCTTAAGGAGCTTCTCCTGGGAGTTGGTGGAGCGGATGGACAGACGGTGCAGAAGCTGCACCATCAAGCCAGCAAAACGCTTGAAGGTACGGGGAATGCGGACAGAGGGGTTGACTTCGATCAAGACCCCTTTGGCGGTATGGATGAAGATTTGGAGCTTGCCAGCCTTGTTCACAGGGGAGTCGAGCAGGGTAAGCAGACACTAATGGGGCATATGCGTTAGATGCTTTGCGGTTTTGAGAGAAGGGTACAAGGGCGGGTAGCAACCTGATGTGTGATGTCTGGACGAGCCTCACTGATATCCCGGTTCATCTTGCGCATGACACCAATATGCTCATCGCTATTGAGGAGCGAATACTTCTCGTCGCGACTCGAGCCATTGCGGCCGCTAGAAGCGCGGTAGGTTTCCAAGCTGGCATGGGAGAGGACGACGATCAGACGCTGAGTGTCCTTATCATGAGCGGGAATCGGAACATGTTGCTCTGCGACGAGCTGAGGCAATTCAGGCGGAGGGCAAGACTGGGTCCCTGGCAGTTGATTCGGATTAGCGGCCATACTGGAGATAAAGCGACGGTAGCGAGAGGACAGAGAAGCGAAAAGACCGAAGACCCGAGTATTCAATCGAGAGATAGGATGGTAGAGGACAGAAAAAAACAAAAATGATAGCGATTAGGGTATTCGAAGAAGGCTGATAAAAGTGATCGGATGATCGTCGGTGCTTGACAGGGACGGTGCTGACAATGATGGCGGTCGGCGCGAAAAAATGAGGGGAAGAGGGGGAAAAAGCAAACAGAGATGAGGTGGGAGAGAGAAGGCCAAGGCGGCGGGCGTGTGAACCCTTCCATCATCTAAAAACCAGCCTCAGCCTCGGAAGAGAAAATTGGTATACATACTGGCGCGCTTTCTCTTGCCGGCGCTATGAAGAGAGGCGTCCGACATGATGACAGTCGAAGTTGAAGAATTTAAAAAAAATGTAACTCTTGACGAAGCGAGACTGTTTGTCTGGCGGGGGTGCAAGACAGAAAGTATAAATAAGCCGACTGGGGAAAAGAAAAGAACCCAAGATGGAGAGAGGATTTTAAAGCGCAAACGGAGTTTTTAAAGGACACGAGCGCCGGATGGATGGATGTCTTCGAAGCACAGCTGACCCGAACGAGTTAAAAGCTGGTGTAGAATTATTTCCTGGCTGCTGATCTTAGTGCAGCCACAATCCTTCGAACTGGCAGCACGACGGGGGCACGCAAGAGAAGTGACCGGTCAAATAGGTGGGAGAGCAGCAAGAAGGCGAGAATCAAACGACAGCGCCTCTGATTTTATAGAACAACTGTAGTATGGAAATGAGCGGGGAGCGGAGGAGGAGAAGGGAGAGGGGGGGGGGAGGCGAAGTCGTTATACGGTATAACAGGAGACGAGAAAAATTCCGTGAAAGAGGAGGAAGAGGAGGAGGGGTAGAAGAAGAAGAAGAAGTAATATTTGAAGAAACCGAAAGCGCAATCACAACCGCAACAGCAACAGCAACAGTCGTAGCAGACGCAATAGCAGGAGGAGTTGAAAGAAAGAAGAAAAAAAAAGGTCACTAAGACAGGCAGAGTTTGGGTTTCCGCCCCAATCAGGAAGCGCCGGTCCAGGCCCCCCGGAGCCCTCTTGCCAGCCGAGTACTATAGTCAGTATGGGTATGATCGGAGACATTCTCCCTCCGATAATTGTGCTTTTGCTTGCCATTCGGCCGCTGATGTGCTGCTTGATCAATTGCTTAAATCCCGAATGCTCCGAATCGATACTCCTTAAAAGTGGTTTTCTGCAGATTGTTATCCATCAGTATCTAAGTTAGTGCTCTATCTACTGTCTCCATCCTCGGTCGGCGGGATGGCGTGCTACCTACGGAGTGCATGTTATCGATAGCAGTGGATGGCCTCAGGTACCAATTCAATTCCATGGTCAATTCCTTGTCAGCTTACTGTACGGAGGAACCAACATTCCAATATGTGTGACTACGTGTGCTTTACTCTATGCTAGTTGACTTACTATATACTATATAGTAAGTGCTAGACTTGACAGCTACTAGTTAAGTAGAACTTGCCCATTGCTTCCTTCAGGTCTGACGTGAGAAAAGTCGCCAGTCTTCTACCGGATTCTCCGGTTGTGACAGCTGCCCTGGTCCATGCCCCGGTGCAGCGGGAGCAACCTCGTAACATGATCATGATTCGAGGTGCAACCCACGAGAAAATTCGGATGGCAGCCAGTGGAAATCGAGTTGATACTGTTGTCAAGGCAGATAGCTCATGTCCGACGAGGGCTTCCCTCCCAGTCCCGGTCGCACCTCGCCCAATTTCCCATTGGGGTCTCATCCGGACCCCGGTCGCAGCTGCTCCGGTCGAATCCTTCCATGTTTTCCGTTCATCACAGCTGCGGACTCCCGGACTCCATCTACTCTCTCGATCTGCTTTTACGGACGGACCTTTGGCCTGAAGACCATGTCGATCAGGCGGGGTAGAGATTCTTATCATGCTGCTCAGCAGTCCAAGCTCTGAGCACCCGCCAGACTCTACCCCATAGCCGCGAGGAATGCTGGGGAGGAGGCCGTGGATGAATGAGAAGCGTTCCTACTGCCGAATAGGTTCTGGATTGCAGCTGTTGATGCCGTTCTTCCAGGGCAATTCCATGTGTGCGGTGCAGGTGTGTCGCCTCCGCATCAAGTGAACAGAATCCGAAGGGGTCTGAGGTTACCTTCCCAGCAGGTTTTGTTCCCTCGCAAAAGAAGAATGTGATCAGTTCACATACCTAGCTATCTCTGCGGGCAAACGCAGGTGGATGGACTGTGCGCGAGCTCGCTCCGAATAATCAAGAAAGGTAAGTAGCCAGCAAGGGCGAGGCGGGAAAAGCGAGAAGAGGCCGAACGGATGGTCTCTTAGGCATGCATGCACTGGGCTGGTCGTTTAACATAGTACCTCCTGAATTCTACTCTTTCCAAGAAGAATTCCAGAGAACATAAATAGGATTCCTGGGGCAAGAAGACACTGGCTCGATGAATTGAGAGCTGAGAAGGGAAAGGAGCTGTCACCCCACAGGAGCTTGGTTGGGACGAGGACGAGTCACATCTTACGGGGTTTGGTTGACTCTGATTGACTCTTTGCCTGTCTACGTAGTGACACCTAATTATTCATAGTGCGCACTTAGGATCCAGTATCATGGGAGTAAATAGGGGGGGGGAGGGGGGAGAGGGGGGGGAAGGGGGGCAAGGGGATGATGGTCTGTGTTGAGTCGGTACTAGGTAGTTTGTTGCCGATAGACAGGAGGTGCGAGGTGACGACGACGATATGAATAACAATAATATGATGCTGGGTGATGGGTGATGATGATGATGATGATACAACAACAGTAACAGCAACAGCAAGCTGGCTGGCTGGCCCTGCCTATGAAGACTCAGGAAAGGTAATCATCAGCCTGTTGTAAGGCGAACAAAAGGCAGATCCCGGGGGCCTATTGTTCCACTTGTAACACCTGCTGTCGGAGAGGCTGGCGGTTGATTGGGTCGAATCAGGGGAGAAAAAACCGTCTTTTTGACGCATCCTGAGCAACGCCACCGGGAGAATGCCAATGGGATGAGTTATGGGATCTAACTTACAGCATCTACTGTACCTAGTATCATTGTATGGGAGTACATGTGTAAAGTAACTACTATGGTGATGATGATTATGATATACAATACAATGTTGGAGGAAATTCTAAGCAGTGCTTATTATAAATTGTTTCTGGATCTTTCGCTGTCGAGTACTGAGTGAGTAGTACGGAGTACTTGGTGGGTTGATGGAGAATGAATAATAAATCAATAAGTAACTTAGTCAATTGAATCAACTTGAATGAATGAATGGATGGAATGAGGAAAGGCGTTAATTTATTCCTGGTCGTTATTCTCTTCTAGAAGTAATATGACCGAATGGGGACTAGTGACCTCACGCGTTCCCGTCGATCACCGAATAATTATTATTATTGCCATAAGGTATTTCCATCATCATCATCGCCGCCGCCGCCGCCTTCTTCCATCATCTAACTATCTCTTGCTCTTTCCACCTCCCTTGACTTAACCTCCAAAAAATAATTATTCCTATTTCCCTTCTCTCCATTACCCTACTCTCACTTTGTTGGCCGTTGACTGAAATTCATAATCTCTTCATCACTGCCCTCACCTTTCCAAAATACTCGATTCTTCACCGTCTCCTTACTCTCATCTGAAAGATCTTCCCCCCCCTCCCTCCCTCCCTCTACCTTTCTTCCTATAGCTTGCCCCCCCCCCCCCCCCTACCATTTCTAGCCTCATCCCTCCCTCCAGCACAAGTGATCCTGCCTCCTTTACAGACGCCATAGATGATTTACCTCGCTTGAGTGTGTCGCTCGACTTAATCCAGGGAGATGCCGTGGACTGTGACAAATTCATTCAAGCGGTGAGTTCCCCCTTCTTTGAAAAATGGAATGTCTGCCTCACTGACGCGATCGCGCTCCTCAAGAGGTCTCATGATGAAAACTTACGGGCGTCCGCTGTGGCGCGTATATGACGATGACCAGGGACCCGCCGCCAAAAAAAGACGCGTCGCGTTATCCGGCTTCGACTCGGATGAGGCGGAGAATAGTATTCAATATGCCATCCGAGAATCATCCGCTGCCGTGCTATCCAGTCCATCACGTCGCAACTCAGTCGTGCTCTCCGAAGGAACTCAGGATGATGATCTGTCGACGCCTCCATCGTCGCCCCCGCCACGTTTAAGCCCCCCGCCCGCCAATACGCGAAAACCGACTTTTGCCTTTCTCAAACGCAAGCACACTGCCACCAAAGATGCTGCCGGTAACAGCACGCCTTTAACCGAGGTCAACTCCAATAGTGTGCGTGCCTCGATGGATCCCCCAAAGAAGAAGACGACCGCCGCGGCCGCGACGACGACGACGGCAACCACGGCAACCACGGCAACCACGGCAACCACGTCAACCCCAGCGACACCGCAATTGCAACAACCGGGCGCTTTGAAGCAGATGCAGATCGATGTTGGCTGTGAGGTGCGGCGAACTTGTGCGACCTGCGGTATGGAATATGTGCCCTCAAATGCGGAGGACGCAGCAACGCACAAAAAATTCCACGAAATGAACTCGACAGGGGTGGATCTGGGCAAGGCATTCATGCGCGCCAACGCATCTCGTTGGGTTTATGAAGCCACTCGCTTTGACGAGGGATATGTAGTCATTGTCGATCGCAAAGCATCCCCAACGGCAAAGAACCAGGCCAAGAAAGTGCTCGAGGTCATTTGCAAGGAACTTTCTTCCCCCATCATCGAAGACGAAGTTCTATGGAGCCAGACAGAGCCACCGGTTCACCTACGCAAAAATGGCACGACGGAGAAGATAGATCGCTACAAGGTCTTCTTACACATGAAGGATAGCCGCTGCGTGGGGGCCTGTTTGACCGAGCGGATTTGGGAATCCCGACCGATCCAGAAATCCTCCGCCCCGGCCCCAGGCACCACCGACTCCTCGGTCACCGTTCGCGACGAACACCACCCGGCTATCGTGGGAATCTCTCGGATCTGGACTTCGGAATCCTCGCGTCGCAAGGGAATTGCCATGGATTTATTGGATTGTGTGGTCAGCAACTTCATCTACGGCATGGAAATCCCCAAGGAACAGATTGCCTTCAGCCAGCCGACCGCGAGTGGCAAAGGTCTGGCGCAGTCCTTCTTTGGTAACGACGAGTGGCACGTGTATGACGAGCAATGAATCCTCGATTGAACAACGGCCGTGACCTCTGGGGCCGGCAGCCTGCCACCCGGATGCAAATTACCTCTCTATTTTATTTCTTTACTTGTCTTCTTGATACACGGGCGTGTTGATACCCTGCTTTCTCGGGCATTGACCTTGAAGAAAGCCAATACTGTGATGATGACCATTTATTAACTACTACTTTTGTGTGTCTGTACTGTACAACTGACGGTGTTCTATTGGGTGGGGGTATGTTGGGTTTTGTGGTTGGTCTTTGCATGCTTATGTTTTTGTTTTTGTTTTTCTTTTGTCCTTCTCTTTACTATCTTCATTGTAACATATACCTCCTTTGGATTTTATCAGACTCATAACCATGGGCATCATTGTTGTTTTTTCATTTGTCAGATGTTGTCGGAACCGGTTCAACGGTCCTTTGGGAAGGGGTAGAATGAGCATCACAGTTACAGTTACAGTTGTTACAGTCACTCACCACTAGGTAACCTACCTACAATAAAGAAGACACAACCCAGTTTATGAGCTCGTATAATGCGCACAGCTACTCATAGACCTCCTGCACAGTAGGGTACAGTACAACAATACTTGCATTAAGGCGTGTGTTTACTCTGCGGATGGGTTTGTGGAAGCCGCGCGGGGAATCCGGGATGAATGAATGAATGAATGAATGAATGAATAATGAATGGGGGTCTCTCTCTCTCTTCCTTACTTCAACTACTAACTTACTTACTACATCCTCCCCCTCAGCTCAGCAGCTCTTCCCACTCCCACTCCCACTCCCCACTCCCACTTCCCATCTCACTCTCACTCACTTCAATACCTCTCTCTCTCTCTCTCTCTCTCTCTCTCTCTCTCTCTCTATCTATCTCTATCTCTATACTTCTAACTTCTAGACCTAGACTTTTATGCTCTTACTTTCTCCCTTCCTTTCCTCCCCTCTCTCATGGTCAGTGCTGCTCTCCACTTCCTCCTTCGCGATGTCTGGATCCAATCCTTTCCGCCCTAGCCAGCCCGCGAGTGAGTCTCTTCCGACGGTTCCGGATTGCTTTCATGCATTCATTCATCGCAGCCTGGGCGAGGCACATCTTCCATCCATTGACTTTTGACTGTTCGAGTGATTGTTGTTGTTACTGACTCAACGGCATCTTAGATACTACTTTCCCCTCTCAATCCAAGACAGTCTCAATCCCCTACAGTCCAGAATCTCGCGTCTCCGTGCCTGAACCTTCACCGTTTCCGGGGTCGAATAGCTTCCCCAGCTTCTCAACCTCCACGCATCCGCCCGAACTCGTCGACTCCGCTTCGTCCGATGATCAATCCGATACAGATCCGTTCCATCAACCTTCTTTCGCCAGTGACCAGGAAAATGATCACCATGACGACGACCAAGATACTGACGGGTCAATCGTCGATGCTGTAGACTCACACCCTTCGGTATCGGCAAGGTCACCGGCAGTGCAGCCAACCGCTGCGGTTTCGCAGACAATCAGGACCAAGAACTATCACACGCAACGTCGGCCTGTGGCATCATGGCAAGAGAATGCCCACCCAATGGGACGAACCGGCTCTTCTGTGTCCCTTGCCTCGACCGAATACACCCGTACTTCTGACGGCAGTACCCCCGATGTCTCTCAACCATCCCTGCGGTCAGCAGGCCGGGTAGAGCTGGGAACGCCTTCCTCAACCGATTCTCGTCCTCGTCCGCTTGCCAGCCGTGCCGTAAATCGTGACAGAATGCCCCCCCCTCCGCCGCCCAAGAGTCACCATGGACGGCTCATCAATCCTAGTCCGGGCGCCACATCTTCTCACTCCCAATCCACTCCCGGTCAATCCTCCAGCCGATTCTCCCTCCGTGGTACACCCTCAGAACCATCGTACTCACCCCGTCCAGCCCAACCGGCGACGGACTACTTCTCTGGCGTGGAAACGAGCTGTTCCACCCAGTCAGCCCCGGTCGACGTGCTTCGTCGGAGCCAGTCGCAATCCAAGCGGCCTCCGACCCCTCCATTGAGCCGCCGACATAGTCAGATGCGGCGGTCAAAAACCACTTCCGCTAAAGTGAACCCGGTACGACTCTCCATACCGCCAGAAGCAGACGCTACAGCTGCTGCTGCTTCTGTGGCCATCCCGCCCCCGAGTCCGAGCTCGTGGTCCTTGCACCCCACCCGGACACGAGATCCCCGCCTGGCCAGCACGCCATCCGAGGAGTCGGTGCCGTCCTCGTCCTCCTCAAACCGCCTTTCACTACAGATTGATTCCCCCACCCCGTGGACCCCCAGGGAGCCTGGGCGGGCGGCCTCGCCCAGTCCCTCAATCAAGCGCGCCTCGCTCCAGAACCCCCCGCCTCCGCCACCGCGGCGCTCGCGCGGATCCGGCAACCACAGTCCAGACAGTGTGCGCCTCAGCCTCCGGTCAAGTAAGCCACCGGTCGCCGCTGCGAAAGATGACTATATTCCGTATCCGTCGAACGCCAACGACATTTTGGCGGATCTCACCCGATTACAGAAGGAGGTGGATGACCTACGCGGTCACTACGAGAGTCGCAAGGCGAGTCATTGAAGACCGCTAACTTCCAGCTTACCGATCACATATACCATCCCATAGTTCTGTATCGTTAAAGTTGTGTAAACATGTGCGTTGAAATGCAACGAGCGACGAAGCATAGCGGTTTCTTTTCTACTTTTGCCTTTTCTTTCCTCGAGTCTATCCTCGGCTAAGCTTAATGGTTTGCATGTCACTATATGAAATACGATTCTAGTGGTTGGACTGATCCTGTACCATCCTATTGTTGGGAGTTTATATTATTTCAGTCTCACGCTTTCTTGTCTCCGCAAGCGAGCCAGCCAAAATAATCATTATAGAATTTCCTTGCTCTCCATGAGTCCAACGGTCAGTAAGCCGGCTAGAACAGTGGCACACCCTCCGAGTCTCATGACCCATCCGGTGGAGGCATCCCACGGCTCGGCGCGGGGTTTCTGTAACGCGCGGAAGATCAGGCTGCTGACGGCGCTGGAGATGATCTGCGGGAAGGAGATTGCGACGTTGTGGAGGCCGAGGGTAATGCCTGCTTGGTTGGGAGCGGGTCTCTTTCTGGATGTAACTGGTCGCTGGGCTGTCGCGGCCCTTGACTCTGGATCGGTCCTGCGCGCTGCCGGATGGCGACTACCGTGTGCTTTGTCGTCGTGCTGGCGACGCGCGATCTCCGTGGCCAGGAGGGCCCAGGGGGCCCAGGAGGTGATGGCCCAGGAGATCCCGATGATGCCGGTCATGATGGATGCTTGGGCCGGGGTGGAGATGAGGAAGGTACTGAACATGCAGAGGGCGAAGAGAAAGTGGGACAGAAGCCAGGCGCGGCGGAGGGTAAGGCCGCGGATGGTGGGGATGTGGAGGAACCGCGAATGTAGACGGCTCCAGCTCCTGCTGTGAGAGCTAGGAGGATAGGGTGGCTGCTGATGGTGGGATGAGAGAGATGTCTGCCCCGAGGGGACGACCAGATGAGGCAGGATGATGCTGGCTGCGAAAGAGACGATGGCGTTGACGAGGAGCGCGAGCGTCGCGATGCGGGTTGCGTCTTCCCAGATCTTATTCACATCTTCTTCGGGGAGGTCGGGGTGTTGGTCGAGGATCGGGTTGACGTAAAGTTGGCCGATATAGGTGGTTGCGTAGAAGAGGAAGGAGAACCATGCGAACCACGCCGGGACCTGAATCAGGTAGATCCGTCGGATTCGGCTTGAGAGGCCGTGGACCGAGTCTATGATGGAGCGGAACAAGGACGGAAGGCCCGCCCTGGTCGATGTCAAGGGCTCGAGGCGCGGGTCCCTTTCCTGTATATAGGCACAGCTAAGAGACAGGGTGACTGCCAGAAAGACGCTGGCGATGACCGAAAGGCCTTTGAATTGGGTATTCCCTAGGGCTGGAAACGTTTTGGGGAGATCCATGCCGCCCAGAACATAGCCGAGGATGTTTCCAGCGCCGTTGTGACGACTTGCCCAGGCATTGGCGGACTCCTGTTGATGAGCAGGCGCGTTGTCTACAATGAAAGCTCGGGTTGCCGCCTGAACTGTGTGCTTGTCAGTTGAGGCGCCAGGAAACGGCGGTGGGGTTTGGCTTACTGGTGTTGATGGCAAAGTCTTGACAGTACATCAGCAGTGTTGCAACAACAAGAACTGTCGTTCGCACTCCATCTGATTGCGCATCGACGCCGAACAGACTGAGCGTACCACCAACAATTTCCCGTACCCAGGCCAGAGTCAGCAGACAGAAGACAAGGACTACTCCACCCAGGGCCATGAACGGTTTCCGTTTGCCCCAGGCAATGCGACAATTATCGCTTCGTGCGCCGATGTATGGCTGCACAATGATACCGGTCAAAGGCCCTGCAATCCAGACAAAAGCGAGCATGGCCTTGCTCATTCCCAGAGAAAGAAGATAGGGCTTATATGTGAATTAGTCATGGGGGTATGTGCAACGAAGTAACCATTGTTGAAGGCTGAATTGCCCCTTACCGATCCACTGGAGTGTTGAACTGACCAGACAATCTGCAGACTGAATATGCGACAAACGAACCAATTAGCCCCTCTAGTCGATAGTAGACTCAACAGTTTACCCCGACTCACCCTGACATGCCCAAAGTCAGGACAAAGAGATACCAACTGCTTCGAGGTGCTTCCAACAGCTCAGGTCGGTCTTGAGCCATTGGAAGACTTGAGGACTCCAAGCCTGCCTCAATCCGCCCATCCTGTATTAGAGGCTGCGCCTCGTGGTCAGGCTCCGTCATGGGCAATTTCTACAGGAAATCCACCCTGTGACACGGAAGTCCGTGGGAAAGCAGGAAGTAGAAGCGGAAAATTGGGTTGAGGGGGGGGGGAAGGGGGGGATGAAGCAGATGATGGTCAAATCTGAGAGAGGGGCAGAGGAGGGAATGAAGGGGGAGAAGTTGTTAAGTGTAGAGAAGAACTATAGTTGGATAGTGACAAATAATAGTAAGTTACTGACAGCCGAGTGTACTGACAGTTAACGTTACTTACTGTAGCTACCCTGACCGCCTCGGAAGGGTTACTGTAGAAATTCCAATCTTGTTGATTTGTTGATCAATCATTATGAAGTTCGGTTCATTGACCATACACTAACTATCTCACACTCTACTCTACTCTACTACATGTCGATCGGATGAGCACAAAAAATGTGTCAATGTAGAAGAGGATGTTCTACTCTGGACGCCAGACAAGAAATGATGGATACTTGAGGGCCAGTCAACAATGGTTCACTAACACCAACCCGGTTAGAAAGGATTGACTGCATGACCCCAAAAGGTGATCGATCAATAATACATACAGTACAATAATAATAATATTAATCAAATCAGATTCCGATAAACGTTAGAACTTAGAAGAAGCAGACGCCGATTGCGCCTTTCATCGGTTGCCTTGTCCTTCCCTTATCACTTCTTCTTTCTCTTCTTCTTCTTCTTCTTCTTCTTCTTCTTCCTCTTCTTCCTTTCTCCCTCTTCTCCCTTAAACCCTCTTCCACTCTTTACCCTTGATTCCTGCGGCTTCGTATTCTCTCGTTCTTCGAACCAGCACAGCACCTTCAATCGTTGCCAGTCGTTGCCAGTCCCACCTGTGAAACGCGGAGAAGAGAATCAGCCATGACCACCACCACCAGTGACCTTCCCCGCATAACTGATGCCACTAAAGGTACTTTTCATTCCCACCCAAGCAACCCTCACTACCACTTGGTTTTTTCTAGTAGACTTGGGAATGATAGCTAATCCCATTTCCCTTCCCCCCCTTCAGTGTGGACCACTCTCATTACGAATACGGCATATCTTCCAGGACTGCTCACCTTGGAGTATTCGCTACGCAAAGTGGGCTCCAAGTATCCCCTAGTCGTGCTCTACACAGACTCCTTTCCGGATGAGGGCCATGCCGCCCTCGATGCCCGCGGCGTTCTGAAGCAACGGGTCCCCTATTTGCTGCCCTCAGTCCCCAAGGATTATGTCAACGACGTGCGCTTTTACGATTGCTGGAGCAAGCTTACGCCCTTCTCGCTCGTCGAGTATGAGCGGGTGGTCCAGCTCGACAGTGACATGCTGGTCCGCCAGAACATGGATGAGCTGATGGATCTTGAATTGGACCCCCCGGCTCTGGCAGGAACTGGACCACGAGTTTTCGCTGCCAGCCATGCCTGCGTTTGCAATCCGCTTCAAAAATCCCACTACCCGCAGGATTGGTATGCGACCATGCTGTGCCATTGAGATACATGAAGAACTGACGAGACAAGGATCCCATCCAACTGCGCTTTCACTTCCCAGCACTCGAACCCGGAAGCCGCCCAGATCGAGGGGGCACCGCCCACAGCCGGTCTGGGGATGCCCAATGGTGGCTTACAGGTGGTCAACCCGTCCCCAGCCATCTATGATAAGATCGTTGCTCAATTGGCTTCGTCGGTCACATCGAACTATGAATTTGCAGATCAATCTCTCCTCTCAGACGTGTTCCATGGCCGGTGGGTGGCCCTTCCATATGTGTATAATGCGTTGAAGACCCTACGATGGGAGGGGGTGCACGACGCCATCTGGAGGGATGATCGGGTCAAGAATGTGCATTACATCCTCAGCCCTAAGCCTTGGGATGAGCCCGAGGAGATTCGGAAAAGCCTAGTGCCGCGCTCCAGTCGAGATGCTTCGCACGCCTGGTGGTGGGAACTGACGGAGGAGCGGCTGCAGGAGGAGCGGGAAAAGGGGGTGAATGACCAATTTTAGACTTACTCTAATAAGATGGCTGTTGGAAAGTGGAAAGTGGAATTGAAAGGACATGTCAGATCAGGCGAGCGATGCTCTATGAATAGCCCCTCCCCTTGAGGCAGCAGTAGCTGAATCTATGGTGGTGGCAGCGATGGATTCAGAGCTACTGAATCTGGTTCAAGGAAGTGCTTTTCTGATATTCCAGGAAGGAAACGCCACGATGATGGATGGCCACCTCTCCATTTATTATGATTTTTCCAATATGGGACTTGGGAGGTTGGATGGAGCTCTGACTTGACATACCTAGTACGTACTGTACAAGAGTACTGTACAGTACTCCACCGTTCAATATTTGAAGCCTGAGGCATCAATACAAAGAACCCCCACTATCACCTCTGGTCGTACTCCGTACTCTGTACTCCGTACGGTCATTAGCTTCACTGAGTGTATGACATCATGGGAACACCGAACTGGGGACGGAAAGAGTGGTTGCACTCCAGCTCTCCAGGAGCGCTGAGCCTGAGGCAAATCAGCGGCCATTTGGTAGACTAAACCGGCCAAAGAGAGCCAGTCCAGCCAGTACCTTACGTTACAGCCAGTAATTCCTCTCCAGCACGGGAAATCTTGTGGACCATAAACTTCTCCCCATCCCCCACAAACATCCCAGACATCCCAGACATCCCAGACATCCCAGACTAGCAGTGGATCAAGCAACTTGGAAGAACGGCGACTTGTGCTCACTTACCCAGATAATTAACATAAAAGGAGGCGACTTCATCCACTTCATCGTCGCATCCCCTTCCTCTCCGGTGGCCCACTCATCAGCCTCACTCTTGCGCCCTCCTCCGTTCACCACAACTACTTGCCGCCTAGAAACTACACCTTCCCATCCGTACTCTACGTCTGACTATACCATACTATTGTTCTATTCTTATCAATCTATCAATCTTGCTGGCATCTGAAAGCTCCCACCATTGTGAAACCTTCCCAGGAGACCGAGGGAGAGGCAGATTACACCTTAAATAACCGGCCTGGAATGCGCCATCCTCCTCAATCCTCGCCTTTGTCGTCGTCTTCCTTCTTCTTGTTCTCACTCTCCTCCCTCTTCTTCAGGGCCCCACATATCCTCTTATCTACTTTCAGGGTTCTTCTTCTGACCTCCAGCTTCCACTTCCCCGCTCTCATCCTACTGGATTGACTGCTACACTTCCTTGCAAGCCATTCTTCCAATACCGTCTCGGGGCCCAGCTTACAATCAACCCAAGATGAACAGAATGACGACCCCGACTTTGATCAACCTGCCCCCGCCGCCGTCGGATCCTGTGACTCCCTCTGAGATGGGACCGTAAGACCACCCACCACCTGACTGTTTCGTGCTCTCTGTCTCTTCCACCTCAATTTGTAGACTGACATGAGATCGCGACATTCTTGTGCAGAGGAACTCCGAACTCCGGCACCACTTCGCTTTCGGCCTTGTCGACCACTGCCATCAAGGACGGTCACCAAGGCCAGCCGCACCCCTACGGTCGTCATGCGCATCACTCTCCGTCCGCATCCACCACCTCTACCAGTACTCTTGAAGCGGAACGGGCCGATCGTATCTCGCGCCTGGCCGGTTTAGAACGAGTGGCCACGGCCCGCGCGGGTGGTACGTCGCAATCCAGCGGCCCTGTGCCCACGCCTCACCACCCCGGGTACTTTGAAAGCGGATCGGGAATCAAAGAGCGCAGCACGGTGGGCAGTGCCAGTGCCACAGGCAGTGTGGGCGCCCGTACGACGTGGGCCAGCGGCAGTGATGCCTTCGACGCGGACAAGATGAGTGAGTACCCGGAAGACGGCACATCGAGTGTGGGCAACTTCAGCGATGAGGGCGATGCCAGTCTGGTCGCTTTCGGAGAGGGCGCCAGTACTATCAGTGGGCCGATCTCGAACCCCATGCTGAATCGGACCTCGTCAGGAGGCCGACCAGGATCCTTCGGCAGTCCAGGGCTGGTGCGCGTCAATCCCGTGGCCTCGCAGCACTCGGGCGGCGACACGGCAATGCTGCTATCCACCGCGTCCCCAACTGGATCCGTTACTCCCGAGCCTACCCAGGATGCTCGGATGGTGGATGGAATGACCTATGACCCGAATGTGGTAGACACCACGGTGAGAACCCCTCGCCTGGCCACTCCAGCGGAAAGTGGCAACCCACATCCGGAGATCTAGTTGGTTGGTCTGCCAAACACATTCGACGGGTGCAGGTTTAGTCTAGGGCTGTTTGGCGTTCAGGGATGGGGGTGTTCATTTTTGTGGGTGTATTTGTTTTCCGTAGGGAAGTCTTGTTACCAGCGATTGGGGGGTTGGGGGGGGGGTTGGATTATTAAGGAGGAGAATGTATTTGTATAGGCTTTGTTTGGCGATGTTGGGCGACCAGTCCACCTCAGGAAGAAGAAAACGAAATAGGATTTGTAGAATAAGGCTGGCGACCATTTCCAAGTCTGACTGCCACGAAGCACGAATGAATTACCTTTTGAAGTGTACTTTTGAGATGGGGAAGAAAAAAAAACAGAATTAGTGAGAAAACAAATCACTAGAATCTCTTTTCTACGCAGTCAACGATCAGAAGAAACCAATTGATGATTGAGATAATCAAACCGGGTCTGGAACATTTTGGGGCTTTTGGGGAGCCAGAGAAGGTGGGCAAAAAGTGGGCGGGCGGCGCCCAATGAAGAAGATAGATGGTAAGTACTCCGTACTCAGTGAGTAAAGCCAGTCTCTGAGTCCTCGGCGGCTCCCGCCATTCTATACTTTACCTTACCCAGTAACGTTAGTAGTGGCTGTGGGTGCCACCACCCGGTGGGTTCCTCAGGCTCTGGCTCTGGCTCAGGCTCTGCAACAACTTACTCAAGTTTAGTCCCAGTTTCTTTCTCTTGTTTCTTCTCTCCTTCGCCTCTTTCTTCCATCACCAACTTTCTCTTCCCCCCCACCTCGTCCTCTTCTTCTCTCCTCCTCCTCCCCCCCCACTTCTACTCTCTACCTCCTCTTCTCTTTTCTTTGTCTTCGTTCTCAAACAGTTCCAATTCAGTCTTCCCTGTCCATCTTCACCAGCTGGCATTGACTTGTCAAGCACAAGGAACACTCTGGGACTTTTCATAGCACAAGATCTACCTCCCTTCTATCTGCCAAGCTTCACCCGCCCAGTTTACACAGTCTTTGTGTGTGTGTGTGCGCGTGCGCGCGTGCCTGTTGTTCTTCACTGCCTCAGTTCAAACGTCCTTAAACGTCCTCGTCGCGGCTTTGTTCACTCTTCCACCTGCTTCTCCAGCTACTTCCACCAGTAGCAACCTATTCTCGGATTCGATCCTTCGCGATTCGATCGACATTTTCTCATCCCCATCCTCTGCCACCATCGGCCCGTCCATTAAACCGTTGAATTGCGGCCATTGTTTCGTCCACACCTTGGATTTTTCAGAGGATTTGTTGTCAGATTTCTTGAACTGTCAGTGCGACTTTCGGCGCGCGTCTTCCGCTAGCTTTGTGAATTTGCGATTCCGTGTATCATCCGATATAACACATCGTTGAAAATGGCAGCTCCTACACAGTTGGCTTGTAGGTCCTTCCCGCTCGAACCCCACCCCGCCTCATGCTCTTCACGACGACGTCTCTGCAGGCTATCGAGGTGCACATCCAACATATCGAACAGAACACTAATCAGTTACAGACCGCACGGTCAAGGGCGTTGGCATCTTGGATGCGGCCCCAGTCTATGGACCTTTGTCTGGATTTGAGAAGTATGTCCCATCATCCCAGGACCATGGGCACTGTCCTCTTCTAGGAAAACTTACTGATCGTGATTCGTGGTTGCAGACCTGAGGGAAACCTCCGTTGTAGCGCTTACTCTCCTTGCGGTCGCTATTTCGCCTGGGCCTCTCCCGACAAGTATGTTAGCTCTTCCTGCATAACAGCCAACCAACAGCGTGATTGACTATATTTCAGGGTGACAATCATTGATCCGTCTGTCGGACACGTTGTCTCCACCATTGCCGCGGAGAACGTCTTCGAGCTGGGTTTCTCGCCGCTTGGAACCTATCTGATCACCTGGCAACGTCCCACCAAGGATGCCAATGGTGATGCTGTGAAGAATCTGAAGGTCTGGCAGGTCGTGTCCAGCGAAGATGAAAATGTAGTCGTGGGCAGCTTCGTCCAGAAGTCGCAGACGGGCTGGAACCTTCAGTACACCTCCGATGAGCGTCATTGCGCGCGCGTCGTCACCAATGAAGTTCAGTTCTACCAGAGCGAGAACCTCTCCCAGGTCTGGAACAAGCTGCGAGTTGAGGGGGTCGCTGATTTCGCCATCTCTCCCGGCAAGAATACTTCCATTGCTGTCTTCATTCCGGAGCGCAAGGTATGCATGCAGAGCTCATTTACCAGCCGCGTCGATTGTATACTGACGTTGGGTTTCTAGGGACAACCTGCCGCCGTCAAGGTGTTTTTGGTGCCTCAGTTTGGCGCTCCTGTCTCGCAAAAGACTTTCTTCAAGGGTGACAAGGTCCAGCTGAAGTGGAACGAGCAGGGCACAACCTTGATTGTGTTGGCCCAGACGGATGTCGATCGCTCGGGCAAGAGCTACTACGGCGAGACCACCCTCTACTTGCTCAGTGCAGGTGGTGGCTTCGACTCCCGTGTGGATCTGGGTATGTAATCGGTGCATGTGGTATAACTCTAGATAATGGTGTACTAATGTTTCTGCAATAGACAAGGAAGGCCCGATTCACGATGTGACCTGGTCTCCCAACTCGAAGGAGTTCGGTGTGGTCTATGGTTACATGCCGGCCAAAACCACCATTTTCAACTTTCGCGGTGTTCCCAAGCACAGCTTCCCGCTCGGCCCTCGTAACACCATTCAATTCTCTCCGCACGGTCGGTTCGTCCTTGTGGCCGGTTTCGGTAACCTTGCGGGTCAGATGGATATCTACGACATGGACAAGAACTACCACAAGATCGCCACGGTAGAGGCTTCTAACTCCAGTGTCTGCAATTGGTCTCCCGACGGTCAGTTCATTCTAACCGCCACGACCAGCCCCCGCCTGCGCGTGGACAACGGACTTCGTATCTGGCACGTGAGCGGCGCTCTGATGTATAATGAGGAAATGACTGAGCTTTATGATGTGTTCTGGCGTCCCCAGTCTCTGGAGCAGCACCCACTCGGTGATCCTTTCAATCCTCTGCCTACCCCTCATCCCTCCGCCGTGGCCTACCTGAGCACCAAGAAGGCTCCTGTCAAGCCCGCGGGTGCGTACCGCCCTCCCGGCGCTCGTGGCCAGCTCACTCCTCTCGCTTTCAAGCGTGAAGACCAGGGCGGTGCTGCGTATATCCGGGAAGGCACGCCTACCGGTGGTGTCGTGAACGGATTCGGTCGCTCTCGCAGACGTGATGTGCCTGGTGCTGAGCCTGCCGAGGAGTTTCTACCTCCGGGAGCCGCTCCTGGAGGAGGCGTGGCTCTGCCTCCGGGCGTTGAGCAGCCGGAGAAGCTGTCCAAGTCGGCCGCCCGCAACAAGAAGAAGCGTGAAGCCAAGAAGCAGAAGGATGAGCAGGGTGAGGGTGAGCCGGCTGCCGGCCAGTCCACTCGCAGCCCCGACCGCCGCGGCGACAAGGCTCATGAGCGCAACCGGTCCAAGGGCCAGAACAACGAGCGCAAGAACAACCAGCAAACCAATGGGACTTCCACCAAAGCCAATGCCAATGCTCAAGCCAAAGCCATTGACAGTGTTGCGGCGGCGGAGGCTGCTTTGGATGCCAGCGGAGCACCCACTGCGCAGGACAAGAAGATTCGTGGGCTTCTGAAGAAGATCCGGGCGATCGACGAGCTGAAAATGCGCCTTGCCGGTGGGGAGAAGCTGGAGGATACGCAGATGAAGAAGATCCACACTGAAGACGCGGTGCGCAAGGAATTGGAGTCTTTGGGCTACAATGGTTAAGGCTAGGTTGGTACTTTGTGTCTGCCCTTTGCTTGTACATATAGTTCCTTGTGGCTATTTACCCCCGCTCCACGTGGTGGGATCATCTTCGCCGATCTGATGTGTTCATTTCTCGTTCTGCTTGCATGTTGGAATTCACTGAGGTGCTTAAGCATACTATACTATCTATCTATAGGGTCTATATGTATTGTATATATAGAAGTGGTTAGGAGAGAGAAAAATATATACTATCTATTAGACCATTGATGACTTGATCACAGTTTCTTATGCTCATCGATGAGGGGGTCTTAATTGATGCCAAATGCATGTGCTGATTTGTGACTGCCGATGAATACTGCAACTATTCAAAGTACTGGACGGAATGGTGTTATGTGAGAGGTATGCATAACATAAATCGAAAAAAAAAAAACCATGTACAATATATCCGATGTAATTCTTGATTTACCTGTGTACTCAAGCGATATCGCTCAACATCTATCTACCTACAATGTGTGACCACTGACACCGATACAGATAACACGTAATATCTACAGTAAGTTGATGAATGTTCCCATCCGCCCACCTACCACCAAACTTCCCACCCCAACCCATCCAAACCCAGCCACGACCCTTTTCTCCTCCACAGTTGCCTATCGATGTAGAAAATGTCTTTCACAAGTGGCGAAGAAAAGCAGGAATGGACTCCCACTGGACCCTCCTCACCTTGATCCAATCCCATCCACCGGCCTACCTGTCCTTAACACTTCCTCAATGAGGAAAAGTCCAGCACAGATAACCTCATAGAAAGGAAGACGAAGATCGATAGCAACCACGGGGAGAAATGAGGGAAAGGGAGCGGAGACGGCCGCTCGTTCTGGATAAGGGGGTCATGGGGGAGGGAATGGTTCGTGATTCTTGCATGCGTTGGAGAGAAAGACTCCAGTCATTCAAGAAGCCTGACCTGGTGGGTAGGGATGGGGGGTTTTTTTCCCCGCGAATCCACTTTTAATAAGTGGATGGAAATGAAGGATGGGTTGTTGATGTACCGCGTCAGATACAGAGCTTATCCTGTTTCTCCGAGGGAGATGAGGGATTTCAAGGTATTGATCTCGCCTTGCGCTCCACCTTGCAGTGCGGAAGTTTTTTTGGCCTACGATGTGTGCGTTAAATGGGATAAGGGGGGGAGGGGGACAAGGGAATGGGAATGAAAGAAGGATACGGTAAAATGTCCCGAAAGATGTAAACGTGTAAGGATTGGGTATCTTGGTCATCCTATCTGTTTGACCTTCTTGACGGGATGAGAGGTGCTGTTTGGTGTAGGGGGCGGTCCTGGGAGCGTCGCGGACAGTCACACTCCAAATGCTCGTTAGGAGATATGCTGACTTGCTTCAGATCACAGTCGCATTGAACAGGACACTGCAGGGCCTTTCTTCGACGTTGCTTGGTGCAGTTCAGGTAAAGTTGCGGAGGCGCTTGATTGGGCTTCCCATGATGCCGATCGACCGTTTGGCGCTCGCCATCCCACTCAGGAGTCGGTCCATCCCGTCTACGTCCAGTTCGCCCTTGTGCAGACGCTGCTGGTCGCTCTCAGTTGATGTGACCCCAGCGACGGTCATGGTGCCGGCTGGGACGTTCTCGGGCTCGATCACTTTGGGCGCAAGGATCAAGATTCGATGTTCGGCAGTGAGAATCAAGTCGAATGGCGGCTGTTCGGAGCCGCGTGTGCGGCTGGCGGCTACGGGGAGATGACCGACTCCTTTGAGGCGCTCACCCATGAAGGTGACGTCCTGGAGGGTGGACACCCGGCAGCGGTTGGAGGGATCAAACGTGCCGGTGGCCTTGATGGCACTTCGCCACAAAGACAACAAACTAGAGATAACGGCGGTCTGATTACCGTGTCGCAGTAGGATTGCCTCATCTGGCATGGGGTCTCTCCAAGTATTCGTTTGAAACACGGAGATGCCTCCGCACAACGACGAGTTGGCGGTGCTGGCCGAGCCGCCTTTCAACAACGTATCCTCTCGTACACGTTTGGTCGACGGTGTGAGGGGAGCGAACCTGGGTCGATGTTCGAAAGAAGGAACACTAGTCTCGGAGTGATGACCGCTGGGGAGTGGGTTCAAAAGCCGTCCGCTAACAGAAAAGGTTGTCAAAGAGCCGCCGGTCACGCCCTGCACACTGGATTGGCGCTCAAGCGGACCCTTGATGTTTCCCGGACCGGTCCCTTCAAAGTCCCAAACCCCCCATTCTCCGTCCGACATCAAGACCATAATCGCTCGTCCTCCAAGTACCCATTCCGCGCTGATCACAGTCTTGCGCCGCGTGAGGCCCGAGACGCTTTGTTCGAAGCCAGGGTAGAGGCTGATGTGCCACTTTCCTTCCGTCTGGGAGGTCTCAAATTCACTTTGCACGCTGGAAGACCTGCGCGAGGCCTTGAATCGCTTGGTAGCAAAACATGAGTACACTTTGACACAGCCGCTATGGAAAGCGACAAGCAATGTAGAGTGGCGCGGCGTGGGATAGCCAGACGGGTTGAATGAGATGTTCGTGGCCGGAGCCGGGAGATATCGACGTTTAGTCTCGATCGCATCGTCGCAGAGCCGATGCCCATCTGCAATCGGGATCCGGTGGATTAGAAGCAGCCCCGCCGACTCTGCGGAATGGGTGGCGACGAGAAGGTCCCACCGCCCAGAAGCATGCTGTTGGCCGCGGGACAGGTTCTGCTCCTTGTTCTCGGTCTCCTGATACGTGAACGTGACGCTGACCCCGCGGGGAAGTTCTTGATGGGATACTCCGCCGCTGATGGAAATGGTTTGGACCCTAATCTTGGTCTGGTGAGGGGTAGGGGGAGCCAAGGGTATGGTCACCACGCGCGTAGAGTAGTCTGCACATACGGCAGCAACGACCACGAGCTCTTTTAAGGTTGGCGGGAATGGGTCGAGTGATGAGCGAGCTGCTTCAGGTAGAATGCGAGGTACTGCCAGATGAAGAACCCTGCTCCCCAGGGGGATGTCGACCTGGCGCAGGATACTTTCATATGGATAAGCAGGATCCACTTCGGGCTCTTCTTCCTCGAACTGAGCTTTAGGTTCTTCTTTGGAGATAGACGATTGAATCTCTGCGACACTCTCGTCGTCGGAGTCAATGATCATAACAGCGTCGTCACTCGGGGGTGGAGCGGGCTTCTGGGGCTTATCTGCCTGGGCAACAGGAGTTTTCTTCGTGGCGAAAGGTTTCCCTCCTCGCCAAACCACCTTTAGACCCGTCTCGTAGCCGTAAACGACAATCGATGAGCCATTGGGGGCAACAAGGGGGTAGCCGGCTGCCGTATGAACACGATGGGGGAGTTGATAGCTAGAGAGGGAGGAGCAGCCACGGTCAATTCAGGCAGTCTTTTTCTTCGCGACTCAAGCCAAAACTTACCTTAATTGTAAGCCACCGTCATCTCTGGGTCTGACCAGAGGCTTCGATGGGAACGATGGCATGGTCTCAAGGTGTTTGCGGGTTGGTTATGGAATGCGAAACTGAGAGGTGGGCAGAGCTTTGAAGCTTAGCTTTTGTTGGAAGAGCTCAGCTGATTTGGCACGAATCTGCTGGATTTCTAGTCCAGAAGACTGACAACCACCATTCCCGAGAAGAAGTTTCCAATAGTGGCAAGGGGGAGGAGCGTAGAGTAGTGAGAGATGGAAAGAAATAGAGAGGAATGCAGAATTGCGGATTGTCTTGGAGATGGTTGTTGGAGGGAGGAGGAAAAGGCGGAGGAGGAGATTAACTTCAGTCCCGCCGCCGCGTCCCCAGCGCGTCCGTCCCTCCGTCTACCTAATCTTATACTCAATACACAACCCAACCTCCCCCCACCCCTCCAAACACTTTCTCGATTCTGGTGTGGGAATCTCTCTCTTCTCTTACTGACACACGCCCGGGACGACAATGGACATGACCCTGTTACTGGCTCCATTTGCCAGACCTTCATCCGCTAATACACCCATCGACAACCATTTGCGCCGCCGATAATGGCTGCCGTGCGGTCTCTCGGTCTCCACGAACCTGCGGCTGTCGCCTTCCTTGTCGCCGAAGGTCTTCTTCCCCCCAATCCATCCGAGGACCTCTACAAGTGGACCACCGGTGTCGATGAAGATTTCAACGGTCCGGTTGAAGATGAGATCGTATGGACCAAGAGTTGCGCAGTTTGGTCGCGAGCCGGGGTGGTGAAAAGAATATTCCGCCTAGATCTTGAGAAGGAAGATATTCGGCATGCCTTGCTGGCTAATTTCTCAGTGGGAAAGATCAAACGCTCCGAAGCAAGTCTCTCGAAGGCAACAAAGGCCGCCGATCATGCGCCCATGCATAATGTCCTTGCCCGCTCTCGAGACTCCAGCGAATCTCATGTTGACACAGGCCACCAACAGCCGAAACATTCCAACACCAAGCGGAAGATTGATCAGCGAGATGGTAAAGCTGCAAGGCCGGATGGACTCCAATCGGGCAACATTTCGCGCGCATTAGTGGTGGTACTCAAGTCCCAGGCCCATATCTTCTTCTTAACTGGCAACAGCCATGTCGTCCCTCTTCCGTTCGAAGTCGACTCGGTCTTTGCCACTCCTCGAGGCTTGCTGTTTCAGCGAAAAGTGCTTGAGGAAGAAGCTATGAGTCCTCTTCCAATGGCTCTTCCGAATTCCTTTGTATCAAACCTGCCCGACTTCCGAGCGTCACTGACGCTTGATATCCCCTCAGGCAGAAAAAGTCGCCCATCCTTGACAATTTCACCTGCCCAGAACCAAGGTCTACGGCCACGCATCAACAAACAAGCGGAGCTGCCCCGCGTCTTCTCGCTCATGGACCCCCATTCGGAGATGGGCCTGGTAGTTACCAAACAATCGTCCCGATGGTTACATACAAGTGTTCACACCCGACCTTCGGGCTTGGATGTCCTCGACTCTGCCGACGAGATTGTCTATGTATCTCCTAGTGATGAGCTATCTGGGCTGAGCCGAAATCTGGCCAATGGACCTTTGATTCTCGTGGTCACTTCCAACATGAATACAGGTCTCTATACTATCTGGACAGCACGCTATCGAGAAGATGAGTTCGCGCCAGCTTCCAAGAAGAAAAAGGACAAGAGACGAGACACAGGTGGGACTCGATCAAAAAGACGGAGCTCCCACTTCGGGATGACTACTGGGTCAACCACACCTGCTGCCCGCCCGTCAGGTGCGAGAGAAAGTTTTGGTCCCAGGGGTGATGCGTGGAACACATCCGGCCTGTCCCTGTCGCAGTACTCCACGGACGGCAGGCCAGATGAGGACGACCTAGCCTCGAAATTGGGCCAGGACTTCGGAGATATCGGGGTGCCACTCAAGACCTCCCGACGAGTGAGTTCTCTGTTGGCACGAGCGGACCTGGCATCCAGCCAGGATAGAATCACATTCTCAGATCTGGCGACAGGAAGTCAGTCGAGCTCCATGCCTCACGGGAACTTTCGGCAGTCCATTGGTGCTGGTAGCACTCGGGGGAGTTTTGGGTTCAATCCGAGGGGCTCCTTGCCACCCGGCAACGGTTCGGTTTACAGTACTACGAGCAGCTTCATTGATGCGCCGGTGGATAGGCTTCTGGAAGAACTAAACAATGAAAGTCTCTTCGAAGGATTTGAAAACATGGACCTGAAAGATACGGCTTCGGGGCTTCCAGAAGAAGTACTCCTGACCAAGGTTGAGAGCTTTTCTTCCAAGTTCTCAGGCTCCTTCCATACCCCGTTGAGGTTCAAGTCATCCTCACGACGACCGAAGATCGTTACGCTCTCTCCGTCAGAGTTCGGAAACGCACAGCATGGCAACTCAGCAGCCTTGGCCCTCTGCCTAGTGGATCAAGAGGCAAAGTCTATGACTATTGTCAACCTTCGAGTTGATCGTGTTGCTATCCCAAAGAAAGATGGAGGCATGTTCACCAAGAAGTCTAAGAAGGGTGCCGCGTCGAATGAGCGCTCGCTACTTGTTCAAGCTTCAGGCGTGCAGCATTTCCCAGACGTATGGGATGCTTGCAAGGTGACTGATGGCGGTATATCGAGACTCATGACCGTAAGAACAGGCGATTATGGCCAAGGCATTTTGCATCTCCAAACTCCGTGGGGTACACCGCAGGCGGTCGAATTGCCGCGTAACCTCATGTTGCACGAAGCATACGGAATCTACTTAAACACTCCTGGAAGTCGTCGCAGAGAAAGCGGCGTCAGACGCCTAATGACTGATTCGTTAATTGCCATTGTTGGGCTCGATCATCCAGCTGTGCGAGGGAAGTTTGATGTCATCGACTCGGCTAATCGCCGACATAAACTTCAAATCAAAATGGAGCCTAGCAATGAATTGGTGAAGAATGTCTTCAAGATGTGCCGGTTCGCATTGCCAGATTCTGAGAAGGCAGGTGATGGAATTCTGTCAACGTGGTGGGAGGTAATGAAATGGCTCCATGGGCGAGATGTCGACGATGACGATTTGGAGTGGACAGCTATGGTTCTGGTCCTGTTCTCAATGGCAATTCCTTTTATTGAATGCAAACCGACAAGAAACCCAGTCAGGCCCACGCGACGAAAGAAGGGGCTATTGCGGTCAAGCAGCGGAACATACATTGATTCGGAGAGTTGGGAGGCGATGCTCGACCAGGAGTCTGGCTCTACTGGTGTGGTGGCATCATGGATGAACACCAGCTCCTGGGGCTGGGTTGTAGAGCAAGACGCACAGGACAGCGAACTCAGCCAGGGCGCGCCATCCCCTTCAAGCCAGTCCACCTATCGTCGGAACACCTACCTCACTCGTTGCATCGCTCTGGCCAGGGAGTTTCTGCATAGTCCGCAGGGCGTTTCCGTCATGGGCTCAGAAGGGTCTTTACCTACAGCGCTGTCATTCAGCCAAAGCTTGCGAAGTACAGCACTATGTACGATTCTAGTGGCGTTGCACCTCCTTCGGGAAGAGCACAAGCTGTTCATTTGCGATAGCGAACAGTCGCATAAATCTCTGGGCCTCCTTGCTCCTGTCCTAGCCCAGATCGGTGGCTGGCTTGGATGGACGTCCTGGACTTGGGCAGAGGACACTTATCTCGGAACCGAAATGGCTAGTATGGATCGTTGGGAATTTGACGAGACGCGTATATCCAAGCTAGATGTTCCCGACGAGCCGTTCGCCCCCCCCTCGATCTTCTTGCATCTCGAAAAGGCATGGAGTGGAACCACCGGGTCTTTCTTCACACTCTTGAACCTTGTCATCGGTTCTGATCGGTCCCCCAAAAAAGGTCGCCTGTGGCAAGAATGCTACGCACTCACCCCGCGAACATTGGCATTGGATGGTTTCTTATCAGAAGTACACACCTGCTCGACGCCAATGGACCGGGTGCAGCTTCTCTATCGTTGGGGGTTCACAAAGAACATAATCGAGACCTTCCCGGAAGGTGTCAGCACTCCCCTATATGAGACTATCCTACGATCACAGATATACGCCTCGACCTCCTGGGGCTCAGCGCTGCTTCAGCTCATCGATCGTGAAGACCTCAGTATCTCCCTAGGTGGGAACGATTCGGGACCGCCGCCTGCGCCCGCGCCGCTGCAGCCTGCAATGTCGCATGAAGCAGTACGCGACGTTCATCACATTGGTGTTTCGGCTCTGGACATTGATGCAACCAATTCTTTCGAGATATCTGCAGAGGCAGATCGGCTGTCCGTGACAAGGTTGATCTTCCGCGAAGATAAGCGTTTCATTGAAGCGACACGGTTGCTAAACCAGTCTAAGGCCCCAGTGGCTGAATGTGTACCCGAGCCAGAGTGGACTGATTCGGATTTGTTGGAGGCGCAGAAAGAAGTAGTGCAATTAGTGACCCTGCGTACGCTTTCTATCCCAACTGGGCGCGCTATGTTGGCCTTCAGCGGTCGCCTGCCCCTCTTGACCGAGAAACTTCCTATTCCTTCCTTTTCGCTGCAATGTGTTATGAAACCATCGAATGTAACGATTAGCGCAGACCGAGCCTCCTTCAGTGAGGAGAAGGTGTGTTGGGCCTTCTTCCATAACGGAGTGTCGACGGGCCTGGCTATCTCCAGAAATTCCAAGGGCATTGATACCTCTTGGATCCTCTTCAACAAGCCACAGGAGCTTACCAACCGACACGCCGGCTTCCTTCTGGCTCTGGGCCTCAATGGCCATCTTAAGTCGCTGGCTAAGTGGGTAGCTTTTAAGTATTTGACACCCAAACATACGATGACATCGATTGGCTTGCTGCTTGGTCTTTCGGCCTCTTACCTGGGGACAATGGATACCCTTATTACCCGCCTTCTTTCCGTTCATGTTACACGGATGCTGCCACTGGGTGCAGCTGAGCTCAACCTATCGCCACTGACCCAAACGGCCGGGATCATGGGGATTGGTCTGCTGTATTGCGGCTCACAGCACCGACGTATGAGCGAAGTCATGTTGTCCGAAATTGAGAACGTCGAGCAGGAGGAAAGTAGCCCAGCTCACGATGATCTGCGGGACGAAGGATACCGTCTTGCGGCCGGGTTGGCACTGGGCTTCATCAACCTCGGCAAAGGAAAAGACCTTCGTGGTATGCGCGACATGCAAATTGTGGAGCGACTGCTAGCGGTGACTGTGGGCACCAAGAACGTGGATCTTGCGCACGTATTAGATCGAGCCACAGCTGGTGCGACAATTGCGTTAGCAATAATCTTCATGAAGACCAATGACGAAATTTTGGCGCAGAAGATCGACATCCCAGATACAACGGTGAGATTTGACTACGTCCGCCCAGATATTTTCCTTCTGCGCACCCTTGCACGTCACTTGATCATGTGGGATCGTATCCGGCCCACCGATGAGTGGTTTGTGCAAAGTCTGCCACCGGTCTATCGACGACGGTATCGCCTGAGGAGCGTGCGCCGACTAAAGAGCGATGACATGCCGTTCTTCAATATTGTTGCGGGGTTGTGTTTCACACTCGGTCTGCGCTATGCGGGCTCAGCTCAGCCGGCAGTCCGCGATCTTCTACTCGCCTATCTTGACCAATTTATCCGCATCTGCCGTCTGCCCGCGATCAACTACGACGCCAAGCTGACGCGCAATTCCGTGCGACACTGCCAGGATGTCGTGGCCCTATCAGCCGCCGCCGTCATGGCCGGCACTGGCGATCTGGCCCTCTTTCGCCGGCTGCGGTCTTTACATGGACGCGTGGATTCGGACACGCCGTACGGCAGCCATATGGCCTCACACATGGCACTAGGGCTGTTGTTCCTGGGCGGTGGCAATTACACTCTGGGTACATCGGACCTGGCCATTGCATCCCTGCTATGCTCTCTCTACCCCATCTTCCCCACTACCGTACTCGACAACAAATGCCATCTACAGGCGTTCCGCCATCTGTGGGTGCTGGCTGCCGAACCACGCTGCCTGGTGCCGCGCGATCTCGATTCTCGCCGGCCGATCTCCCTCCCTATAACCTGGACCAATGTTCAAGGCATCTGTCGTACCGTCACGGCACCCTGCCTACTTCCCGACCTGAGCGGACTGACCCGCGTGGAGATTCGCCACGCGGACTACTGGCCATTAGTCCTGGACTTTGCCGCTCAACCTGATCTACGTGACAAGCTTCGCCAAGGCGACCAGTCGGTCTACCTTCGCCGCAAGGCTATGTACAACTCCACAGACGCGTCGTCAGCCTTCGTGTCGACTCTCTCTGGTCTCAGCGACGCACAGGATGTCCTTCCGTCTTCAACAATCGCCACGCAATCAGGCAAGGGCCTGTTGGTCCCGGCTCAAGTCACCCCTCTGAGCGGGCCACGAACCCCCAGTGCAACCGCCCACAACCTCTGGGAATGGATCTTTGCTTTGGATTCTCTGCAGGATCTGGGTGTCCGCGAGAAAGCTCTCGTCCTGCCCCAGTCTTCCTCGGCCGGCTGGCGCCGTCGTTCCGGAATCCCGACGGCGGAGCTGACGGCCGTGCCCTGGCTTCGCCCCTCTGCTGTAGACATCCAACTTGTCTTGGAACGGACGGTGCATGGTATCGTTCAGGCAGCCAGAGGTCGGGCCGCTGATGCGGACGAGGTTCGAGACCGGTTTTGGCAGTTACGGTTGTTATTCAGCTGGCTGGACTCGCGGGCTGATGACGGCCTGGACAAGGAGGGCAAGGGTGGTTCCTCTGATGGCTTGTGGCTGCGCAGGGATTATATCGAGGAGACTAGGTGGAAGATCTGGGGGGTACAGATTGGAGATTCGGAGTGAGGAGGTGTGTGCATCATATATGATATGGAGAGAATCAGTTGCTTTGTTCCCTGTTGCTACGGCAGTGCCGCAGGGTATATGATTGATGACCTGCTAAGATGTTTACATTCTGTGCTCGTTTATATTCTACTAATCCAAGGGAGGTTATACTACTGTAGTGAGGTAGACAAAAGAGGAAAGATTTTATCGCTGGACCGGGCGTGACTCTCCATGCGAGTTGATTTATACAAGTATTACGCAAAAAAAGAAAAAAAATCCGTTGTAGACTCGTTGACTTCATACCGTTCCAAGCTGGATTCGCCTCCAATCCCCTTGGTTCCCCGAGATAAAAGAAGTCCGGGGTGTCACTGAGAGCGAACAGCGCCTTCTTTGAGAATCCCACGATCCCCTCCGCCGCCCATCTGCCACAGCCAGACTCCTTCCACAGCCCACGCGGTCGCGCTGGCGTGGTGTCGCCGTCTCCCTGCATCTTTGGCGGATGTGGACGCGTCTTCTTCTTCTTCTCCCTCCTCCTTCTGCGGCCCTCGTTTCTGGGCACGCTCGGTATTTCCTGAATCGTCCGCTTCCGCCAACATGCCCGCGACCACTCCCTCCTTCTCGACTGTGGCCCACAATCCCTCAACCAGCGGAGTTCCTCTCTCTCCGAATTGACCCTTCCCCAGTCGAAACAAGATGCGGCCCAGGACCTGCCACGCGATGCACCGCTGTGCGGCGAATGTCGAGCGACTCAAGATCGCCAGCTCGGGGATCGTGTACCCCGCTGCGTGGGGGTCTTTGCCGTGGTGATGCAATCCTAGACTTGTGGGAAGTGACAATGAGGTCGACGGCGGAATGATGGTGCCCAGTAAGGAGAAGCGCAGATGAGCTGGATGGATGGCCTGGGCGGTGCTGGCGGGGTGGTAGGGGGAGCTCGAGTCGGGGTCTTCGTCGGAGGCGGAGGGAGGTTGCAGCCAGCTGAGACTGGAAGGGTCGTGGGCGATGTTGGGGAAGTAGTGCGTTTGGAGATCGGAGAGGAAATTCAGGGACGAGGGATCGAGATTCGGCATGGACGATGCGGAGGGGGCGGTGGGGAAGTGCACGGATCCGGAGAGGGGGAGAGAAGCGGCGGCGGCAGGATGGAGGTCGGAGGGGAGTTGAGCGGGTGGGAGATCGTCGATTGCGGAGTTGTTTTCTGCTGGTGGTGGCGAGGATAATGAGGGTAGTGGTTGTTGATGCTGGTTAGAGGGCTGTACATCCTGTTTCAATGCTGGTGGTGGTGGTGGTGTGGTGGTGATAGTGGCTGGATTATGTGCATGATCTTCGGTTGGTTTTTCAGGCTGTTGCTCCGTGGATGATGGTCGAGGGGTAGAATCAGCGTCATCGATACGGGCTCGACGGAGGAATCGCTCAAGTAGAGATGGATCCAAAGACTCGAGAAGCTCTTCACGTTCGTGTTGGATTTGGGCTTGCGACATCGAGGCCAATTGTCGGTCGTTCTGTTCCGCGATGGCCTGCTTCTCGTCCTTCTCGGTGGGGATGTTCGAAGAGGCTGCGGACGATGCGATGGCTGGTGGTGAGTCCTGAGCTCGGCGCTGTTTGAAGGCAGACGGCTTATTGCGCCGACGATGAGCGGGAAAGCCGGTGGTGGTGGGTTTGAGGGTCGGCGGCGCGGGGTTTGCGGCGGGGGCGCGTTCACGAATCTCACCGATCATCCCGGGAATGGCGAGGGTGGAGGCCCCCTCAGAGGAGGCGGGTGGGAGTTCTTCTTGTTCATCCTCAGAGTCGAGGTTGAGAATAAACCGGTCGCCACGGAAAACCATGATAGTAATCGGACACCTGGTGGAGGTTCGAGGTTGGGAGATGATGATGAAGAGTGAAGCCCGGGTCGGAAATGCGTGGACGGGAAGGATTGAAGAACACGCCCAAAGAGGAATAGCTGGTCTGACTCAGCATGAGGCTCAAAAGCTAAAAGTTAACGAGCTAGTCCTGTTGAAGGTTAGTGGATCACTTGGTTGGACTGCCTGATCGGGCTAGGTCTCAAGTGTCATGTGACTTAATCTGATATCGGATGATGAATGAATGAATGAATGGATGGATGGATGAATGAATGGATGAATTGGCACAAGTCCCGTAGCTAGAACGGTACGTACTTTGTATCCTGCACTCGGGACTATTGATTCTCTTCCAATGATCAACTAACCAACTACCATTACAATAAATCCCTCTCTTATAGACTATAATACACAATTCATCCCAGCCACTCTCCATAGATAGCTATCGTCTATTACAATTGAGGTCAATAAGTCAAGAAACGGAAGTAATTGATATCAGAGCACTGGTAAATTCGACAAGTCCAACGCGGCGCCTGGTCAGCCAGCCCGCAGTTTAACTTACCAGTTACTGACCAGACTGTTTGCTGTCGTGGTCGTCTTCGTAGTTCCTACTCTTTCTCTCCTCTTTGCTTGGGCCTTGGGCTGAGAGCGAGCGAAAAAAACACCCTCCCTTTAATTTATTCTCTTCCATTTCCCTTTCCCTTTCCCTTTCCTCTCCCACTTCCTCTTCCTTCTTCTCTTCTTTCTTGCCCTCCCGTCCGTCTGGTATACTTCAACTCTCTCCCCTCTTTCTCAATCCGCAACCTTTCCCACTTCCTCTTTTTCTTCCCTTTTCTTTCTTCCTTTTCCCTTTCTCCTTTTTATTTTCGTCTTCTTTTCCCATTGATCTTTACTGAGTTCCTTTTATGCGCCGTCTTTCCGCCAGGAGTGCCTGATTCCACTTCCTGCTCCTCCTTCTTTGCCGCCCCCCCTCTCTCTGTCTGCATCTCCAGCGCATCTCTATTATCGGGGACCATCTGATTTGCATCTCAACCTTGCTATTGCAGATTCCGGACCACTCCCGCGCGTCAACTGGACTCCATATACTGCGAATTCCTTCCCCATATCGCGCAGTAACGCCTATCCAGCCTCATCGTACCTCTTTCAACCCGGCCACCCTCTCGATGCACCATTGCCCCCA